>NW_004444255.1:605546-631145 GCF_000243295.1 Trichechus manatus latirostris
TTTTTTTTTTTTTTTTTTTTTTTTTGATATGTTGCTGAAGTCTGTTGGCTAGAATTTTGTTGAAAAATTTTACATTTTTGTTCAAAAGGGATGTTGGTCTGTAATTTTCTTTTCTTTTCTTTTCCTGATGTCTTTGCCTGGTTTAGGTATCAGGCTTATGTTTGCGTCATAGGAAGAGTTTAGTAGTGTTCCTTCCTCCTCTATGTTTTTGAAGAGATTGAAGAAGATTAGTATCAACTATTTGCCGAATGTTTGGTAGAATTCTCCAGTGTAGCTGTGTGGTCCTGGGCTTTCTTATGTTGGCAGTTTTTTGATGGCATCTTTAATCTCTTTTGTATTGGGTCTGTTTAAAGTGTCTTCTTCTGTTAGTGCTAATGTGGGTAGGTAGTGTGTTTCTAGGAATTTGTCCATTTCATCTATGTTTTCAAATTTGTTGGAGTACAATTTTTCATAGTAATCAGTTATGATCTTCTTTATCTCTGTTGGATTCATTGTAATGTCACCAATTTAATTTATTAATTTAGTTTTTGCCTATTTGAGTTTTATTTATTTTTTTTATTTTTTATTTTTTGTCACTCTAGCCAGTGGTTGTTTATTTTATCAATCATTTCAAAGAATCAGCTTCTGATTTTGTTGATACTTTCCATTGTTTTTCGATTTTCTATTTCATTTATTTCTGCTCCTATCTTTATTATTTCCTTTTTGGGGGGTAGCTTTTGGCTTCTTTTGATCTTCCTTTTGTATTTGTTCAAGTTGTTGGTATAAGTTCTTCAAGTTGTTGGTTTAAGTTAATTATTTTGCATCTTTCTTCTTTTTTAATGTGGGCACTTATTGTTATGAATTTCCCTTGGAGTACTGCTCTTTGCTGCGTCCCAAAGGTTTTGATATATTGTGTTTTCATTCTCCTTTCTTCTAGGAATATTTTAATTTTCTTTCTTATTTATTCTATGATCTAACAGTTTTCTTAGTATTGTACTAGTTAGTTTGCATGCATTTATTATTTTGTTTCTTATTTTTCCTGTTGTTGATTTCTAGATTCATACTGTTATGATCTGAGAAGATGCTTTGTATGATTTCAATCTTTTTTAAATTTTTTTTTATTGTACTTAAGGTGAGGTTTACAGAGCACATAGTTTCTCATTAAATAGTCAGTACACATATTGTTTTATGACATTGGTTAACAAGCCCAGAACATGTCAACACTCTCCTTTCTCAACCTTAGAGGACTTTTTTTTTTTTTTTTTTGGTGAAAATATACATAGCCAAAGTAACACCATTTCAAAAGTTTCTACGTGTACAATTCACACCGATTACATTCTTCCAGTTGTGCTGCTATTCTCACTATCCTTTTCCAAATTTTTCCATCACTATTATCTTCAACTCACTGCCCCCTAGGCTTCCCATCAAACCTTTTGAATTACTGTTGTCAATTTGATCTCACATAGATAATTATTTTTTTTTTTTTGTACCTTAGATTAAGGTTTACAGAACAAATAGTTTCTCATTAAACAGTTAGTACACATATTGCCTTATGACAATGGTTAACAACCCCATGACATGTCCACACTGTCCCTTCTCAAACTTGGGTTCCCTATCACCAGCTTTCTTGTCCCCTCCAGCCTTCTAGTCCTTGTCTCTGGACTGCTGCGTCTCATTAGTCCCTTTTTGTTTTATGGGGTTATCCAATACCTGGCTGAACGGTGAACCTCAGGAGTGACTTCACCACTGAGATAAAAGGGTGTCCGGGGGCCATACTCTTGGGGTTTCTCCAGTCTCTGTCAGGCCAGTAAATCTGATATTTTTTGTGAGTTAGTATTTTGTTGTATATCCTTCTCCAGCTCTGTCCAGGACCCTCTGTTGTGATCCTGGTCAGAGCAGTCAGTGGTGGTAGCTGGGTACTGTCTAGCTGTACTGGACTCAGTCTGGTGGAGGCCTTGGTAGTTGTGGTCCATTAGTCCTTTGGACTAATCTTTTCCTTGTATCCTGTTCTCTTTATTCTCCCTTGCTCCTGAAGGGATGAGACCAGTGGAGTATCTTAGATGGCTGCTCACAGGCTTTTAAGACCCCAGACGCTACTCACCAAGGTAGAATGCAGAACATTGTCTTTATAAACTGTGTTGTGCCAATTGAACTAGATATTCCCTTGGACCATGGTCCCCGTAGCCCTCTGCCCAGGATTTCAATCTTTTTAATTTGTTGAGACTTGTTTTATGTCCTAGAATGTGGTCTATTCTGGACAATGATCCATATGAGCTGAAGAAGAATGTGTACTATTCTGAGGCTGAATGGTTATATATGTGTGTTAGGTCCAATTGCCTTATGGTTTTATTTAATTTCTCAATGTCTTTAGTAATCTTTTTAGATGTTCTGCCTATAATTGAAAATGGTGTGATGAAATTGAAGTCCCTTACTATTATTGTGGTGTTGTCTATTTATGCTTTCATATTACTCAGTATTTTTTTTTTTATGTATTTTTGTGCAATGCTGTTAGATGCAGATATATCTACAATTATTGTTTTATTGATGAACTGACCCTTTCATTACTACTTAATGTTCTTCTTTATCTCTTGTAATAGATTTTGATTTAAAGTCTATTTTATCTGATCTCAATATGGCCACCCTTCCTCTTTTTTGTTTACTGGTTGTATGATCTATTTTTTACCATCCTTTTATTTTCAGTCTTTTTGTGTCCTTGTGTCAAATGTGTGTGTCTTGTAGACAGCAAAGTGATGGACAACTTTTTAAAATCCATTTTACCAATATCTGCCATTTGCATGTTTTTAGAATGTTTATATCTTTTTTTGTTTTTGTTTTTTAATTCTGATTTTTATGTTTTTGTTTGTATTTGGTACTTTTTAGTTATGAGAGTTTTTGCTTCCTTCTTTTCTTCTGAATATTTTTTCTTGATGATTTCTTAGTGGCTACTCACATATACTACATTACACATCTTACAACTGCAACAATGTTTAACATGAATAACAGTAAACATGCAAACTTAATATAATAAATCTATTCCTGGTATGCTCCTCCCTCCACCACTTCTGTTAGTGTGTCTCCATGAACATCAGTATGCAATCTATATTTGATAAGTTTACTTTGTGCTTATTTCTTACAAACCCCATGTTGTATTGTTTGCAGTATTTAGTTATTGAGTTTATTCCCTGAAAAAAAATCATATACTGGGTTCTTTTGATTGCCTGTGTTTTTTTTTTTTTTTTTTTAATTTTTTGTAGATCTGAAAGATTGTTGATACAGTTTGTTCAACCTCTTCCACAGCTAGTCAAGATAGAACAATCAAGATTCAGAGAGTCCATAAAGATGCGTTTGGTCAAATCACACTCCTCCTGATGCCTGTTTTCACGAGCACCACTATCAAGACCAAGGATCTCAGAGGTTTTTTGATATCTCTGGTGGCTTCTCTCCAACAAAATCCCTTGGAGGTGCAATCTAGATTGAGTTTTCCCTTTATCTTTGTTCTGAGGATTGTGAGGACCTCTGCTGGTACTATCATTGCTTTATTTTAACTATTAAATATTCCATATAACAATGATTTTATGAAGTAACAGTTGAAATAGTCTTACTCTCCCTCTTATAAGTAGAGAATGTATTACACCAAAGGTGCATGGTTCCTCTTGTATTATAAAGCCAAACCAAACCCATTGCCATCTAGACAATTCTGACTCATAGTAACATTATAGGACAGAGTAGAACTGCCTCATAGGGTTTCCAAGAAGCAGCTGATGGATTCGAACCACCAATCTCTTAGTTAGCTGCTATAGCTCTTAACCACTGCACCACCAGGGCTCCATCCTTGTATTATAACTTTTTAATTTTTTCTGAAGTTATGCAGATGGCTAGTTAAGGGTTGGTATTAGCATTTGCTATCACATCACCCCTAGACCCAATATTCCTTGAATCCATTTATTGTGATAGGTTTTCTATTTTTCTGCCACTTCTTACAGAAGGAACCCTGGTGGCACAGTGGTTAAGTGCTTGGCTGCTAACCCAAAGGTTATCACTTCTAACCCACCAGTATTTCCATGGGAGAAAGATGTGGCAGTCTGGTTCCATAAAGATTTACAGCCTAGGAAACCCTATGGGACAGTTCTACTTTGTCCTCTACGGTGTCTATGAGTCAAAATTGACTTGACAGCAATGAGTATTTTGGTTTCCTCTTACAGAGATAGTTCTTTATAATCTTCCTAAATGGTATTTTTAGTTCCTAAGCTTTTACCCATATCTAACAACTCTGTGTATATTTTGGTAAATGAACTTCATTATCTTTTTTTTCTTCCAGTAGGCAAACTAAGCATTAGGGAAATGGATACATGTATGGAAGTCTTCAATCAACTACTTAAATTAAAAAATCCACCCTCCTAAAGCACCATTGCAGTGAAAAAGAAAAGATAAATGAGAGGACAATCACATTTAAGTATTTTTGTGCTGTATCAACATGATCAAGATGCTAAGTTAGAAATAAAATTTATATTTATAAAAACGTTGTTAAAACCACTTTAGGATTATTTTTAAAGAAATATAAATTTTATCACAACTGCCATTATTTCAAGTGGGAACTACTAAACAGAAAACGCTAAAAAACAGTTCAATAATTTTTTTTTAAAGAGAAATTATACATAATGTTTACTCAAATATTTCCAGCAAACCTGTCCATAAAATCAATTAAAAAACAAGAAAACAGAGTTGTGCAAGTTCATCAACTAGAGCAACTTAATACAATAAAATTTCTCTTGATTTAAAAAATATATACTTTTACAAAAAGCATATGAAACAAAAAATAGTTTTTTTTTTAAATCTAGACTCAAAGAAAAGTAGCATTACAATGAATATGTCAAGCACCAATAAAATCCTTTTCCGTTTCTTCACAGGCATGTTATATTTAAACTAACATTTAAATACACTTCCTTTCTCTATGACAAAGATCAAATATGCTATTCTTTTGACCAGCAATCTCCCCATCTCTGTGATCTTATGTCAAGCTGCTGCATAGTGTGCTAAGCAGAGAAGAATAAAAAGAGTGGCATGAGTTAGCTTTATCTATAAAATTTTCTCATAGTTTCCCTTCATTCTTTAATTTATGGTGGCTTAGCATGGTTCTTTACTGGTCAGGAAGGGGAGAAATAAAGCAGGCGGGCAGTGGATTTGCATTCATACATGCTTGTGAATATACTTCTTTGTAAGTCAGACTTAAAAAGAATGATGTCCAACCTTCAAGGAAAAACAAGCAAAAATTCCCGGTGAATAACAATATAATACCTCACCCAAAGTGAGCAGCTGTCAGTTTCCCTGTTATTCCTATACACAGCACCTATAACAGTATAAAAGAAAATAAAGTACATATTGTAGCAAGTGGAATTCTAGTAAAGGATCAAGTATGTTACTTTTCTTTTTTCTTTAGTATCTGGTTGAAGGAATAAAATAAATGCAATTTTTGCCAAGTATAAATACATTTTCTTGGAAGCTCTTCAATCAGGGACAATATAAAAACTTGTCAAATTATTATTAAAGTGTTTGAAGCTGATAAAGGACAAAGGGTAATAAACAGAAATCCCCAATTCTGAGATTTTAATGATGAGAGTTTTTTTATTTTAAAGTAAACTTTTGAGCAACATAATCTTGTTACATGGAGGATCGATGGACTCTTCTAAACTTATTTCTATTCCTAAAGGAAATCCATAAGCAGCATTTTTCTTAAAAAAAATATATGTTGCTGTTGTTAGGTGCCTCTGAGTCTGTTCTGACTCATAGCGACCCTATGTACAACAGAACAAAACATGCCTGGTCTTTCGCCATTCTCAAAATCATTGTTATGCTTGAGACCATTGTTTCAGCCACTGTGTCAATCCATCTCTTTGAGGTCTACCTCTTTTTTCTATGACCCTCTACTTTACCAAGCATGACGTCCTTCTCCAGGGACTGATCTCTTCTGATAACTTGTCCAAATTATGTGAGACATAGTTTCACCATACTTGCTTCTAAGAAGCATTGTGGTTGTACTTCTTCCAAGACAAATTTGTTCATTCTTTTGGCAGTCCATGGTATCTTCAATATTCTTTGCCAACGCCACAATTCAAAGGTGCCAACTCTTCTTCGGTCTTCCTTATTCACTGCGTAGCTTTCGCATGCATATGAGGCATTTGAAAACACCATGACTTGGGTCAGGTGCACCTTAGTCTTCAATGTGACATCTTTGCTTTTTAGCACTTTAAAGAGGTATTTGGCAGCAAATTTGCCAAAAGCAGTGTGTCTTTGATTTCTTGACTGCTGTTTCCATGGGTGTTGATTGTGGATCCAAGCAAAATGAAACCCTGACAACTTTCATTTTTTCCCTGTTTATCATGATGTTGCTTATTGGTCCAGTTGTGAGGACTTTTGTTTTCTTTATGTTGAGGTGTAATCAATATTGAAGGCTGTGGTTTTTGATATTCATTAGTAAGTGCTGCAAGTCCTCTTCACTTTCAGCAAGCAAGGTTGTGTCATCTGCATAACGCAGGTTGTTAATGAGTCCTCCTCCAATTCTGATGCCCCGTTCCTCTTCATATAGTCCAGCTTCTCAGATTATTTGCTCAACATACATATTGAATAAGTCTGGTGAAAGAATACAACCCTGACCCACATCTTTCCTGACCTTAAACCAAGCAGTATCCCATTGTTATGTTTGAGTGACTGCCTTTTGATCTATGTACAGGTTCCTCATGAGCACAATTAAGTGTTCTGAAATTCTCATTCTTTGCATTGTTATACATAATTTGTTATGACCCACAGAGTTAAAAGTCTTTGCCTAGTCAATAAAACACAGGTAAACGTCTTTCTGGTATTCTCTGCTTTCAGCGAGCATACATCTGACATCAGCAAGGATATCCATGGTTCCATGCCTCTTCCAAATCTCGCTTAAATGTCTTACAGTTCCTTGTGGATATATTGCTGCAGCCACTTTTGAATGATCTTCAGCAAAATTGTACTTGCGTGTGATATTAATGATATTGTTCGATAATTTGTGCATTGATTGGATCACCTTTCATGGGAATAGGCATCAATATGGATCTCTTCCAATCGGTTGGTCAGGTAGCTGTCTTCCAAATTTCTTGGCATAGACAGGTGAGCACTTCCAGCACTGCATCCATTTGTGGAAACATCTGAATTGGTATTCTGTCAATTCTTGGAGCCTTGTTATTCACCAATGCCTTCAGTGCAACTTGGACTTCTTCCTTCAGTATCATTGGTTCCTGATCATATGCTACCTCCCAAAATGGTTGAACATTGACCAATTCTTTTTGGTAGAGTGACTCTGTGTATTCCTTCCATCTTATTTTGAAGCTTCTTTCGTCATTTAATATTTTCCCCATAGAAGCGTTCAATGTTGCAACTCGAGGCTTAAATTTGTCTTCAGCTCTTTCAGCTTGAGAAATGCCAAGCGTGTTCTTCCCTTTTGGTTTTATATCTTCACGTCTTTGCACATGTCATTCTAATACTTTACTTCGTCTTCTCAAGCTGCCATTTGTTCAGCTCTTTTACCTCATCATTTCAAACCAAATCCTTTGCCATTGAGTTGATTCTGACTCATAGTAACCACATATTACGGAGTAGAGTTGCCCCATAGGATTTCAAAGGAGAAGCTGGTGGATTTGAACTGCCAACTTTTTGGTTAGCAGCCAAGCTTTTAACTACTGTGCCACCAGCACTATGATAAATTAATAGAATGAAATGATTACTTGACTGGAATCCAGTGAAAATGAATCACAGAATGATGCTGCCCTTAACTAGTTGTGGAATATTAATCAATAGATGTTTGCAAATTGCAGACATTAGCATAAGCTCAGACAGAAAATGCATTCTTGATATTTGACAAACAAATCTAGAGAAGTCAATCCAGAAAGATGGCATCTCCCATGCAGTTCTGGAAATAATTTATCTGTATTACAGCTTTCAGAGAGTGAGATAACCCCACACCGCCGCACCAGAAGTATAATTACTGAAAACTCAGTGTGGAATCCAATCTCCTCTTGAAGATTTAAACAAGGAAAAAATTATTATTAAAACTAAAACCGAGTAATATTTGCATTTGTAGTATAGTTTTATTTCCACATCATTCAGTAGGACAAGGTCAGATTTGCCACCTTATCTTTGTGTTTGGGCCAATGAAACAAAGTTCAAATAAATCAAACATATGAGACAATACTGCAAAATTACAAAGTATAACATTTTTTAAAGGAATCACAGTCATTAAATTCAACCTCACAACCTATTTTTTAATAACTTTCTGATTATCTCATTTCATCCCTTTTATGATCTAATTCTAAATGACTGCCTTTCAAAAATGAATATTGTGTTCTTGCATAAAGGTAAAAGGAATATTTCAATAATAAATAATACAATGGATAAATTTTCCTCATATTTTAATTTTATATTACCCAACATAATCTGAAATATTTTCTAAATAAAAATGATTTTATAACATCTGTAAAGTTTACTCAAAATACAAATGAAAGACTTCATAAATTCTACTAATCATAATTTTCTTTAGTACTTAAATTTAGATATAAATGAAATTTTTTTTATTACTTTAAGATCTGGTAAAAATATCATGTAGTCCCTGGGTGGTGCAAACAGTTAACACACTTCGTTGCTAACCAAAAGATTGGAGGTTCAAGTCCACACAGAGATACCTTGGAAGAAAACCTATAGATCTACTGAAAATTCAGCCATTAAAAACCCTAAAGAGCTCATTTCTACTCTGACATACATGAGGTCTTCATGAGTTGGAATCGACCAGGAAACAACTTGTTTTAAAGACAGCATATTTAGAAAATTTCTGTGTCATTCACATGGTTAACAAATTTCTTTTAAAATGCATACTCACATCAATATTTATATTGAATTGATGTTATATCAGATTTTGATACTTTTATAAAATTGTAATAATTTTATGGAGATCTTTGAGTAGATAGATTTTACTTTTCCAAAATTGCCTACACCTGCTAACATACTTGATAAATATGAATCTAGGATAAAAATTCGCATTGCCTGTACCAGATGAGTAATCACGTGTAGATGAATTTTAAAATCACATCAAAAATAATTTGTAAGGAGTTTCTAATTCTTTAATATTTTAACAGAAGGATAAATCTTTAAAATACAACAAGAACAGGCAGACTTCAGTTGACTGACACTCAGAAGACTGTGATAATTTCTGATAATTGATGAAAACTTCCAGGATCTATTTCTGAATTCTTAATGGATATAGTCGCCTCACACAAGTAGTTTCTCAAATATTTGTGCTAATGAAAGTGAAGCAAGTTAGTATCTCCATGTATTAATTCAACAAAAATCTATTAAGTTAAAAATATCCGAGATATTGAGGAGTGAATAATGTAGATGGCCCTTCTCTTTATAAAGCCTACTGTTCATTTGGGGCTAAGTTAAGAGGAAAAGGAATGAATACCAGTATGTTTAGATTATCAGCCTAGCAGATTATGAAACACAAAGGAAAAGCAAGAGTACATGAAGTGGTAAAGCACATGGAGTATAAAAAATAAGGAGCAGAAGTGTGTATAATTAGAAATATGAAACTTTTCTTTTTAAATAAAGTGGAAGTCTGTTGTTGATCATTTCTAATCAGACTTTCAGCCTGTATTTCCAAGAGTCTTCTACTCCTGAAATTACTGGAGAATTTTGTAAGGTTTTACTTGAAGTCAACTACAGAGAATTATACTCTATAAAATAACTTAACTGGAGTAGAAAGCTGTGCTTGGTAATTTGAACTCAGGCCACTATAAAGTTTTTTCTGTTATTTAAAAAAATTAACTTCTTATTTATCTTTATTTCTCTACAGGTATCCTAAGGGGGGAAAAAAAAAAGCATCTTAGAATATAACCTAGAAGGAAAATAATATTGTTGAAGAATAACAAGCAAATCTATATAAAGGATGTACAGAATAACTAAATGCAAAAAATAAACTAAAACAGTATTACTACAATATAAGTAAATCCTATTTAATATTTGCTCATTATAATTTCCAAATTATTCATATGGATATGAGAACACATGTGCTATTAAAGACAATTTCCATGTGTATCTTTACTTTTTTTTTTTTAATTTTACAGACCAGGATAACAATTTCTAGATTCAGCAACATTATATAAATTTGTATAATTTGTGCAATTATATGATTTACCATTATATAATTCACCATTATATAAACTGGAAATAAGAAACCTTTGTTTCAAATGTAGAGTTCTTCAAGAAATCTTCTAATAGCACAGATAGTATTTCTGTATAACAATAAAATAAGGAAATGTGCTGAAAGTAACTCAATATGTTTCACAGTACCTATTTGTTTGGGAACATAACTCCAAATCATTGGAAACTGCATGCAAATGACTCTGTTAAGCTTAATCTAGATTGAAAAGAGAGTAAGCTTACGGATGTAATGAAAATTGAAGCACTTCTTTAATTACTTGCATAAATTACTTAGCTACCGGTTTAAAAAATGATGCAATAATGCTTTTTTTTCTTTTTTTTTAAACAATCAAATTTTAAAGCAATCCAGCATGACTAGATTTGTATTGAAAATCTAAGCAAAAAAATCACCATATCAAAATTTGGTAAGGCAATTATATAGAAAATAAATTGCAATGACATTTCACTCTTGGTGACTAGTTAAAGATGACTGAATATTTTGACTGCAACTGGGAGTTTAATTTTACTAGAATATATGTTACCAAGGGAGCCCTGGTGGCGCTGCAGTCAAGCATTTGGCTGCTAACGGAAATTTCAACAGTTCGAACTCACCAGCTGCTCCCATGGAGAAAGATGTGGCAGTCTGCTTCCATAAAGATTTACAGCCTTGGAAATCCTTTGGGGGTAGTTTCACTCTGTCTTACAGGGTCTCTGTGAGTCGGAATCGACTTGATGGCATAGGGTATATTTTACCATAAGTCATCAAATGTGAACCATCAAAATAATATTTAAAATCACAAAGTGAATACAATTTTAAACATTGTTTAAAAAAAACTCACAGGTAATTCAATACATTAGTATATAATGCATCTTCCAAGGTCAAAATTAATACAAGTAGATCCTTATATACTTCATTAGGTCTTTCAAGATTATAGAGAATCCAGGATTACTAAACAAATTGCATTGTGGGGACAAAAGAAAAAAAAATTTGGTGTAAATTTTTTTCTTTAATATTTTATTCTTTCAAATGTAATTTATCTGGTGGCACAGTGGTTAAAGCACTCAAATGCAAACCAAAAAATCATCTGTTTGAACCCACCAGCTGCTCTGTGGAAGAAAGACGTGGCAGCTTATTTCCCTGAAGATTTACAGCCTTGGAAACCCTATGGGACAGTTCTTCTGTGTCCTAAAGGATCACTGTGAGTAGGAATCAACTCCACGGCAGCGAGTTTTTCAAGCTATTGTAACACATTTTCTTAAGTAAGATTTAAGTGTGTTCATAAACTTTAGCAACATTAAATCATTTTATAACATTTTAGGTTGGTGTTTGCTCAGTTCAGTTGAGGAGGGAAGAATAATAACCTCAAAGACAATTCAGTCTCTTCGAAATGTTTAAAATATATACTTAAAAAAAATCAAATATAGCTTGAGAACTATTTGGAGGTGAAGCAGGAATCATTAATAGCAATGGAATATCTATTTTATTTTAGCGGATAAATAACTTTAGTCAATGAATTTCATTTACTTAAAAGTATTGTTTAAATAAGACATTTCTAATAAGGGGAAAATGTTGGAAAGATGCATACTTTCAACAATATTCAAATAATTTATGTGACTGTGAGATGCTAGGTCACTTTTATTTCTTGTAGTTAGCTGCTGTTGAGTGTATTCCAATTCATGGCAACCCCATATGTGCAGAGTAGAACTTTTCCATAGGGTTTTCAATGGCTGTGACCTTTGGGAAACAGATAACCAGACTGTCTTCTGAGGCACCTCTGGGTAGGTGCGAACCACCAACCTTTTGGCTAGTAGTCCAGTGCCTAACCATCTGTACCACCTAGGAACTAGGTGAACACGAATTCAAAATTTCCCCTCATTTTTAACTCCGAAAATCCTAAAGACCAAAATGACCCCTAAGGTATGTGGCTCCTGTCACTTGCTAATCTTAGTTTATGTACTTTATGTAAAAGCTGATTTTGAAAACATGGAAATTTTTTCCCCTCAAAATTATCTGTAATATCTATGTGTCATAGAATAATAATAGAGTTTTCTTAAAAACCAAGAAGAAGGCCAGGAAATAGCTAACTTAATTATTTTTCAAATGATATGCATGAGAAAATCAATTGCCAAGTAGGTGACAGAAATGTATAACAGAAAACTGAAATAAACAAACAAAAAATCACACACTTCAAATGAGTATAATCCTAGGTTTGAAATAAAGCTCTCCTACCAACCACCTCCACTTTACCTTGCACGTTTCCCGACTACTTTTATATGGTCACCTGATCTGTATAAAGAAAATAATGAAGTACATATCTTCTTAACTGAAGCACAATGCTAATCAATAGTGAAGATTTTAAATTAGAGCATTCGTTGTGTTTGAGATTCCCTCACATTCACAGTCAGGGTAGTTTGTCAATAGTATTAAGACAGAATGGAAAGTCTCCTAGCTTCTTTTCTGTGCCGCCTATGATAATAACACAAGCCCAGAGGCCGACACACAAGAAGAGGTCTTGGGGAACAGTTTTGAAATGGAAGTCTCAAGGATGGCAAGGAGTGGTGAAGGAAAAGCAGGGTGTACATGACCCTAATTTATAGGATTAATATTTCTTATCCTGAGGTCTAGCACACTTCTCACTTCAAATATTACTTGAAAAAGGAAAAAAACTAGGGCTAGATAAATATTAACATTGGCAGCAGAACATCAAAAGTGGGGGGCGGGGGGGGTGTAAGAGGAAAACACAAGGAAATACAGTGAGACAACTGGAAATAAAAACCACTATGAATATTAATAGAAAACAAAACAAAAATAAAAAACCTCAGCAGATGGAAAAACCTATCGCAGAGAAGGTAGAATTGATAATAACAAAAAAGCCAAATTAAAAATTGAATAAATGACATTTTCAGGTAAGAATATTTAGAAACATAAAAACAATTGTTAAACTAAGGAATCCAACCATAGAAATAAACAAAAAGAGTATAACAGCAAAAAAAAAAAAGGAAGAAAGTAAAAGCGTGGATGAGATGAAAATTGTTGTTAGGTGTCTTCAAGTTCGTTCTGATTCTTAGCAACCCCACGTACAACAGAACAAAACACTGCCTAGTCTTGCACCACCCTCACAATCATTGTTATGCTTAAGCTTGTTGTTTGCTTAAGCTTGTGGTAGGCACTGTGTCAATCCATCTCATTGAAGGTCTTCCTCTTTTTTGCTGACCCTGTACTTTACCAAGCATGCTGTCCTTCTCCAGGGACTGGTCCCTCCTGATAACATGTCCAAAGTGTGTGAGACAAATCTCCCCATCCTTGATTCCAAGGAGCACTCTGGCTGTAAGTCTTCCAAGACAGACTTGTTCCTTCTTCTGGCAGTCCATGGTATACTCAATATTCTTTGCCAACATCATAATTGAAAGTCACCATTTTTTCTTCAGCATTCCTTATTCATCGTCCAGCTTTTGCATGCATATGAGGCAATTGAAAATACCATGACTTGGGTCAGGAACAACTTAGTCTTCAAAGTGACATCTTTGCCTTTCAACACTTTAATTAAAGAGGTTTTTTGCAGTAGATTTTCCCAATGCAATACATACTTTGATTTCTTGATTGCTGCTTCCATGAGCATTGATAGTGGATCCAAATAAAATGAAATCCTTGACAACTTCAATCTATTCTCCGTTCATCATGATGTTGCTTATTGGTCAAGTTGTGAGGATTTTTGTTTTCTTTATGTTGAGGGGTAATCCATACTGAAGGCTGTGGTCTTTGACCTTCACCAGTGTCTTAGTCATCTAGTACTGCTGTAACAGAAATACCACAAGTGGATGGTTTTAACAAAGAGTTTACTTCCTCACAGTAAAGTAGGCCAGAAGTCCAAATTCAGGGTGTCACCTCCAGGGGAAGGTCTTGGCCTTCTCATCAGTGTTCCCGAGGACTAGGAGCTTCTCGGTGCAGGGACCCCGGTCCAAAGGATGCCCGCTGCTCCTGGCACTGCTTTCTTGATGGTATGAGGTCCCCCTGTCTCACTGCTTGCTTCTGTCTTTTACGTCTCAAGAGATTGCCTCAGGACACAGTCCAGTCTTGTAAATTGAGTCCTGCCTCACTAATGCAACTGCTGCTCATCCTCCCTCATTAACATCATAGAGGCAGGATTTACAACATATAGGAAAATCACACAGTACCAGGAATCATTGCCCAGCCAAATTGACACATACATTTTTTGGGGGACATAATTCAATCCGTGAAAACCAGTAAGTGCTTCAATTCCTCTTCACTTACCGCAAGCAAGGTTGTGTCATCCGCGTTATCACAGGTTGTTAATCAAGATTCCTCCAATCCTGATGCAGCAATCTTTTTTCATATAGTCCAGCTCAGCATAGAGATTGAATACGTGTGGTGAAAGGATACAACCCAGAAACACACCTTTCCTGATTTAAACCACACAGTATCCCTTTGTTCTTTTCAAAAGACTGCCTCCTGTTCTATGAGAGGTTCCTCATGAGCACAATTAAGTGTTCTGGAATTCTCATATTTTGCAATGTTATCTGTAATTTGTTATGATTCACACAGCTGAATGCCTTTACATAGTCAATAAAAAACAAGTAACCATCTTTCCAGTGTTCTCTGCTTTCAGCCAAGGTCAATCTGACATCAACAATAATACAGGTCCTCTTCTGAATGACGCTTGAACTTCTGACAGCTCCCTGTCAATGTACTGCTGCAACTGCTTTTGAATGATTTTCATTAAAATTTTTCTTGTGTGTGATATTAATGCTATTGCTCAATAATTTTCGCATTCTGTTGGATAACCTTTCTTTGGAGTGGGCACAAATATGGATCTCTTCCAGTCCGTTGGCCAGGTAGCTGTCTTCCAAATGTCTTGGCATAGACGAGTGAGCACTTTCAGCACTGCATCCGTTTGTTGAAACATCTCAACTGGTATTCTGTCAATTCCTGGAGCCTTGTTTTTCACCAATGCCTTCTGTGCAACTTGGACTTCTTCCTTCAGTACCATCAGTTCCTGATCATATGCTACTCCTGAAATGTTTGAACATAAACCAATTCTTTTTGGTACAGTGCCTTTTTGTATTCCTTCCATCTTCTTTTGATGTTTCCTGAGTCATTCAATATTTTCCCTGTAGAATCCTTCAGTATTGTAACTGGAGGCTTGAATTTTTTTCTTCAGTTTTTTAGCTTGAGAAATGTTGAGTGTATTATTTCCTTTTGGTTTTCTAACTCCAGGTTTTTGAACATTTCATTTTAATAGTTGACTTTGTCTTCTCCAGTCTCCCTTTGAAATCTTCTGTGAAAATAGGGATCAATAAATTTACCCAGGAGGTATAAATAAGAGGTAAGTGATCAGTAAGATGAGGGAAAAATGAGAAATAAAGAAGTATTGATAGCTATTAATGACCTAGAAGGAATAAATGTTGTAAATAGAAAGGAAGTAATAATTGAAAAAATGATAAATAATAATTTATAATAATTATTTTTTTTAAATCCAGGCAGTAAGAGCTCATAAGCTCTGAACAGGATAGCTAAGAAAAAAGACGAAGAGATTAACAATAAGCAAACAAACAAAAAAGGACATACCATAACAAGACATCTAGATGTACACTATGAAATATGAGATTATAAAAATAGAAAAAATTCTAAAGTTTCTTGAAGAATAGAGAATACTTCACAAAGAACAATATAAAAATTAAAATATATTTTCCAAGTGCATCAACAAGTGAAGAAAGACAATGGAGTAATGCATGCAAAATAAATAAACCTAGAATTATATATAAATCCAAACTTGGTGTCAGTAAACTATGACTTGCAGGTCAAATCCAGCCCACTGCCTTTTTTTGTAAATAAAGCTTTATTGGAACACAGCTATGCTCATTCATATTTACCGATTATCTGCAGAAGCTTTCCTGCTAAAATAGCAGAATTCATCAGTGAGAGAGAAATCACATGGCCTACAAGACATAAAATATAAACTATCTGACTCTTTACAGAAAATTTTTACTGATCCCTGCTCTAAGCTCTCATTTAAGAGAGGGAAGGATTACACGTGATCTCAGACATACTGAATCTCAGAATATTTACCGCAAAAAGACAATCTTTAAAATAATTTTGGAGATTTTGCCAGAAAGAAGAGATATTAATCCAGTAAGAAGCACTAAGAAATGGAAAATTAGATGACTACAACCTTAATGTAAGTCTACTGATGGCTGACCAAAAATCAATCACCACGCAATAAAAGTATAAACACAGATCAAGATCTAAAATACAAGTGAATACAACATCGGACTAGTGGAAGGCTGGAAGGAAGAGCGTGGCAGGCTAGAGAGTTTGAATACATTCTTGTTCTTTGGAAGACATAGATGATGGGTAAGGTTTAGACATTAAGATGGAAATTGAGTTTGAGTCTTAATAAACTAATCTTATCCATCAGGAGAATAAAAACAGAATGTATATATTTCATGCGAATAGGGTAAAATGACGTATGTAAATTAACAAATGAGGAGAGTAAAAAGAAATTTTACATGAAAAGACAACATAAAATAGCATTTTAGGAAAAATTCTAATGGCTAGTATTTAATAATTAAAAGACAATCTTTCATATTAGATAAAGATAAATAGAGTCAATGATATGGTATCTATAAAAGACATACTAGTAATAAAAGGATAGTGGGTTGTTGGAAATAAAAAGGTAAATAATAATTCCTGGAAAAAAAATTGGGAGGCAAACTATATGAGATGTGGTAGAACTTAAAGTGAAAACAATAAAGAATGTTTACACAGGTAAATAAATTAACATTTCAAGAAAGATAAGTAAACATTTAATCAATAGAATACAGGGAGCTATTGAAAAAAAAACCAAACCTCTGCGGCAGTCAATTCCGACTCACAGGGAGCTATTGATACATTGTTAATTGTAATTTAATATTTTCAGCAGTCCTTAGATAATATTAATGTAGAAAAGGTAAGCAAACTATAAAAACTAAATATAACCCTATGTATGCATCCTTCTCTAAAATAACTCTGGGAGAAAGAGATCCAGTTTGTTGAAAACTGTATCCAAGATCATCTGTTTACATTATGAGGACATGGAAATGAACCTAAATTATGTGTATATAAAAAAAAAAAAACCTGTATACTAATTAACAAAGAATATCAATTATTTTCCTCACACAGGAGCTCTTCACAGAACTGGCCACTTAATGACCCACAAAAAATATCAGTACATTCCAGCAAATCATTATCATTAAAAAGATGTAATTAAATTAGAAATCAATACTAGAAATCTTGCCAAACAATACCCAACTATCTAAGGAAAAAGAGAAAGGAAAAAAAGAGAGAGAGAGAGATTATATAACTTGAAAGGCATTGAAATTTTTTTCACATATGACACAACTGGTACAAGTTAAATACTGCATGGGGGAGACTTGGAGCTTTGAGTACATTTATCAGAAACAAGAACTAATAAACAAACCTGCAAACTCCACAAAGTATTTAAGCATCACAGAATCTAAAATAGGATTTTATAGCAGCCATTGAGTCAATCCTTCAGTAGAAGTAACCGCTATTTTAAGTATGACTGCTAATTTCCAGGACAGGGGGAGGGGGCTTTGCTAGTTTTTTTTAAAGTATTCATTAGCAAACCCACGTAGATCAATACAAATAATAAATACCAAAATAAGTGAAAAGAGGTATTAAAAATTAGGCTTCTGGCCTAGATTTTTTTTTTTTTTAGAGGGGGGGATGAGTTCTATCAAACATTCAATAAACGTATATTTTCTGAAATAAATTACATGAATGAAATCTGAAGAAAAATGAAACATTTCCCAATGTATTTTACATAATTAGAATAGTTCTGATACTAAAATTTTAGAGGAAAGTTTAAAAAAAAATCAATCGTAATTACTAAACTGAGGAAAAAAATATAATTCTTGGGAATAATTGTGTTGTTCCTTGTTAAAACCCAACATAACAGTTCACAGACAAGTAAGCACTACTTAAGGAA
Source organism: Trichechus manatus latirostris (assembly GCF_000243295.1). Lineage (NCBI taxonomy): Eukaryota > Metazoa > Chordata > Mammalia > Sirenia > Trichechidae > Trichechus > Trichechus manatus. The sequence continues at coordinate 623,753 of NW_004444255.1, forward strand.
TGGAAATGTGGGTGAATATTACTGCACTAAGGACAGGCAGGAGTTCAGGTGGCGCAGCGGTTAAGAGCTCAACTGCTAACCAAAAGGTTGACAGCTCGAATCCACCAGCTGCTCCTTGGAAACACTGTGGGGCAGTTCTACTTTGTCCTATAGGGTCACTATGAGTCGGAACCGACTAGACAACAATGTTTTTTCCCCCCTTTGGTTAAGTACAAGCAAAGTGGCAAATCCCACCTTCATTGCCAACCATATGGTGAGAATCTGTATGAGTCCAATCCCCAAAATGTGAACATGGAACCTGTCCTTTTTTTCCACTTCTCCATTCTTCTTGCCAGCCACCCAAGTGGCACTCTCTTTGATCCTAGCCAAGTGGAGCTGAGTCAGAGATCACAAGTTAGGATAACTTCTTTTAGCCCAGCTGCGCATGCACTGACCTTAGCCACCCAGAGCTAGGTCAGGGTTCACTAGTTAGAAGGCACCTTTCCTTCTGACTACCAAATAGGCAGAAATCTGCACATGCTGGCCCTCACTGCCCCTGTGGGTTAATTAATTCCTAAACAACTCACAGAATCTTAAAGAGTGTACCCTATGGCTACAGATCTACTACAACCCAAAAGGATACAGAGATGCAAAGGGCAAGGTGTGGGAAAAGTCTCACTGAGGAGCTTCCATAGCTCAAAGAAGGAAGCACTACCCTCTCCTGTGGTGAGTCTTAGAGTGTAGCGTTTTTATCAGCCTCCTCAGGTGGCCGTGATAGGTTACATTATGTCTCCTGAGGCTTAGATGACATCAGGCTCCCCAGTGGTGACTCCTGGTCTGGTCAGCCCCCAATTCATTAGCCTCAGTTGTAGTCTGGCTTCAAAGAACCAAAAACAAAAGTCAAACGCTCTTTACAAGGTGATTCCACACCTCGCAATTATAAAATATAATATAATGATATATCTACTTTATAAATCAAAATGGAATACAAACATGCTCATGCCAATGTTTGCCAAACATCATTTGGTAAAATTCAGCATGCATTGTTAAGCAAAAAAAATTGCAAAGTGGTTTCGTATAGATATATTTCCCCCTTTCTCTATGTATGGTGAGAGCTTATGAGGAAAAACCAAAAAGATTTAGATGGAATCAGGAAGCTATTCTTTCCTCTGAATATGTTAATGTGTGAGTAAATTTTTTACTCTGCCACAAATTAAAGAAAACATTCCCCAGTTGAGCTATTTTTTGCTTATGTCTTGATAAAATACAATTACATTAATTTGAGTTTTATTCTCTATCAAAGAAAAAAAGGAATTAATGCTTTTACTTACTTTATAATAAAAACTACTCAAGTAACTTAAAGCAGTAAGAAACTATGTGACATATTCACAGACTTTCTAAATTAGAAAAATGTGAAAATATTAATGTAAGTTAAGAGAAAAATGAAAAATATTAACTTTTTTAAACATTTACTTTGTTAGAATTTTAATAGTTAAGTGTCCTTGAACTATATCATCTTTTTTTTTTAAACTTAAGATTCTAGCTATTAGCATGACGTATAGCTAAAATATATCTTTGAAGAATACAGAATTCTTTTGCCTGTAGGAATAATTTTTTTTCTTGATTAATTTTCTTATTTAAAGCAATTAATGTGCTTTTTTTTTTCTTTAATTTCAATTCTCTTTTACTTTGTAAGAAATATTTTTGGGTGTGAAGGCCAGGCAGTACATGACTGTAAAATTCTAACGGCTTCAAAATCAAGAATATATGAAAATTTGCAGTTAAGAGGTCAAAACTGAATTAACAACTGCTTTTGTGTAAATCCCTGTTGCCCTTGAGTCAACTCCGACTCATACGGACCTTATAGGACAGAGCTGAACTGCCCCATAGTGTTGAACTGCCAATCTTTTGGTTAGCCAAGCTCTTTACCACTGTGGCACCCCTTAAGTGCTAAAGTGGCTACCAAAAAAAGGTCAGCAGTTGGAATTCAGCCACTCCTTGGAAACCCTATGGGACAGTTCAACTTTGTCCAATAAGGTAACTATAAGTCAGAATTGACTCAACGTTTGTTTGTTTCTCTGTTTGTATAAATATTATTTATATAACTTTATAAATTGCAAATGTTTCGTACAATATCTTAAATTATTCCCATGACAATTCTGAGAGCGCTATTATGAAGTTCACCCTTTTAAGATGTGGAAAGTAATATTCAGAGATGAAATCATGCAATTAAGTTGAGTGGCAAGTTATTTTATGAGTGGCAAGTCATGGTAAACATATTAAATCATTGCATATTGAAAAATAACTTTGCTGAGTTAATATAACTATAGAACTGAAGGGCTACACTTTTCTTCAGTTTTATTTGGTTGCCTTTTTTGCATTGTGTTTGTTTGTTTTATTGTACTTTAGATGAAGGTTTACAGAACAAACAGTTTTTCATTAAACAGTACACATATTGTTTTATGACATTGGTTAACCACCCCATGACATGTCAACACTCTCCCTTCTAGACCGTGGGTTCCCTCTTACCAGCTTTCTTGTCCCCTCCTGCCTTCTAGTCCTTTTCCCTGGGCTGTTGTGCCCCATTAGTCTCATTTTGTTTTATGAGGATGTCTAATCTTTGGCTGAAAAGTGAACCTCGGGAGTGACTTCATTACTGAGCCAAAAGGGTATCTGGGGGCCATACTCTCGGTGTTTCTCTAGTCTCTGTCAGACCAGTAAGTCTGATCTTTTCTTCTGAGTTAGAATTTTGTTCTACATTTTTATCCAGCTCTGTCCCAGGCCCTCTGTTGTGATCCCTGTCAGAGCAGTCAGTGGTGGTAGCTGGACACCATCTAGTTGTACTAAACTCAGTCTGGTGGAGGCCCTGTTAGTTGTAGTTCGGTAGCCCTTTGGACTGATCTTTCTCTTGTATCTTATTTTCTTCATTCTCCCTTGCACCTGAAGGGGTGAGACCAGTGGAGTCTCTTAGATGGCTGCTCATAGGCTTTTAAGACCCCAGATGCTAGTCAGCAAGGTAGAAAGGAGAATATTTTCTTTATAAACTATGTTAAGCCAATTGAGCTAGATGTTCCCCAAGACCATGGTCCCCACAGTCCTCTGCCCAGCAATTAAGTCTGTCAGGGAATTTAGATGTGTCTATGGAGTTTCCATGACCTTTCCTTGTACAAGTTGTGCTGGCTTCCCTAATATTGTGTAATGTCTTACCCTTCACCAAGGTTACCATTTATCTATTGTATGTTTAATGTTTCCCCAGCATCCCTCCCCTCCCTCATAACCATCAAAGATTATTTCTTTTTGTGTGTAAACTTTTAATGAGTTTTTACAGTAGTGGTCTCATACAATATTTGTCCTTTTGTGATTGACTTACTTCACTCAGCATACTGCCCTCTAGATTCATCTATGTTATGAGATGCTTCGCAGATTCATCATTGTTCTTTATCATGGCATAATACTCCATTGCGTGTATGTACCATAGTTTATCCATTTGTCTGTTGATGGGCATCTAGGTTGTTTCCATCTTTTTGCTATTGTGAACAATGCTGCAATGAACATGGGTGTGCATCTGGTCTATTCGTGTGATGACTCTTATTTCTCTTGGATATATTGCTAGGAGTGGGATTGCTGGATCATACGGTATTTCTATTTCTAGCTTTCTAAGGAAGCATGATATGTTTTCCAAAATGGTTGTATCAGTTTGCATTCCCACCGGCAGTGCATAAGAATTCCGATCTCCCCACAGCCTCTCCGATATTTGTTATTTCTAGTTTTTTTGATTCATGCCAGTAATGCTTGGGTGAAATGGTATCTCATTGTGGTTTTGATTTGCATTTCTCTACTGGCTAGTGATCACGAGCATTTCCTCATGTGTCTTTTGGTCGCTTGAATGTTTTCTTTGGTGAAGTGTCTGTTCATTTCCTTTGCACATTTGTTAACTGGATTATTTATCTTTTTGTGGTAGAGGTGTTGGATTTTCTTGTAGATTTTAGAGATTAGACCTTTGTCTGACTTGTAATGTCCAAATTTCGTTTCCCAGTCTGTAAGTTCTCTTTTGACTCTTTTGGTGAAGTCTTTTGATGAGCATAAGTGTTTAATTTTTAGAAGATTTCAGTTATTTAGCTGATCTTCTGCAGTTTGTATGTTGTTTGTTATGGTCTATGTCCTGTTAATGCCCAGTATTAGGGCCTCTAACATTGATCCTATTTTTTCTTTTACGAAGTTTATAGTTTCTGGCTTTATATTTAGGTCTTTGATCCATTTTTAATTAGTTTTTGTATATGGTGTGATCTATGGGTCCTGTTTCATTATTTTTCAGATAGAAATCCAGTTTTGCCAGCACTATTTGTTACAAATACTGTCTGTTCCCCATTTGATGGACTTTGGGCCCTTGTTGAAGATCAGGTGACTGTAGGGGGATGGATTTACATCTGGGTTCTCAATTCTGTTCCATTGGTCAGAGTATCTGTTGTTGTACCAGTACCAGTCTGTTTTGGCCACCGTAGCTGTATAATAGGTTCTGAGGTCAGGTACTGAAAGCCCTCCTACTATATTCTTCATCCTCAATAGTGCTTTGCTTATCAGGGGCTTCTTCCCTTTCCATATAAAGTTAATGTTTAGTTTTTCCATCTTTTAAAGAATGTTGTTGGTATTTGGATTGCGATGGCATTGTATTTGTAAATTGCTTTGCGTAGAATTGTCATTTTCGCAATGTTGAGTCTACCTATCCATGAGCATGGTATGTTTTTCCATTTATATAGAACTCTTTTGGTTTCTTGCAGTAGTGTTTTGTAGTTTTCTTTGTGTAGGTCTTTTACATCCCTGGTTAGATTAATTCGAAACTATTTTACTTTTTTAGGGGCTATTATAAATGGTATTGTTTTCCTGATTTCCTTTTCATCATTCTGTTTATTGGTGTATAGGAATACAAATGATTTTTGTATGTTTATCTTCTATCCTGTACACTGCTGAATCTATTATTTCCAGAAGTTTTCTCATGGAGTCCTTTGGGTTTTCTATGTATTGTATCATATCATTCACAAACAGGGACAGCTTAACTTCTTCATTAGCAACTTTGATGCCCTTTATTTCTTTTCTTGCTTACTGCTCAAGCTAGGACTTCCAGCACAATGTTAAATAGGAGTGCTGATAAAGGGCACACTTGTTTTGTTCCTGTTCTCAAGGGGAATGTTTTCAGCATCTCTCTATTAAGAATGATGTTGGCCAGTGGTTTTACATAGATGTCCTTTATTATGTTGAGGAATTTCCCTTCTATTCCTATTTTGTTGAGAGTTTTTATCAGGAATGGATGTTTGACTTTGTCAAATGCCTTTTCTGCGTCAGTTGAGATGATCATGTGATTCATTTCTTTAATTTATATGGTGGATTACATTGATTTATTTTGTAATGTTGAACCATCTTTGCATACCTGGTATGAATCTTGCTTGATTATGGTGTATTATTTTTTGATATGATGCTGAGTTCTATTGGCTGGAATTTTGTTGAGAATTTTTGCATGAATATTCATGAGAGATATTGGTCTGTAATTTTCTTTTCTAGTGGCATCTTTGCCTGGTTTTGGTATCAGGGTTACGCTGGCTTCATAGAATGAATTCAGAAGTGTTGCTACCTTTCCTAAGTTCTGAAATAGTTTGAGTAGTACTGGTGTAAGCTTTTCGCTGAATGCTTGGTAGAATTATCCAGTGAAGCCATCTTGGCCAAGGCTTTTTTTGGTTGGATTTTTTTATTACCTTTTCAGTCTCTTCTCTTGCTATGGATCTGTTCAGATTTTCAATATCCCTTTGTGTTAGTTTGGGCACATAATGTGTTTCTAGAGATTGATCCATTTCCTCTAGGTTTTCAAATTATTGGAGTATAGTTTTTCATAATACTCTGTTATGATCCTTTTAATTCCAGTTGTGCCTGTTGTAATGTCCCCCATTTCATTTTTTATTTGCATTCTTTCCTGTTTTTCTTTTGTCAGTTTGGCCAGTGGTTTATCGATTTTGTTAATCCTTTCAAAGAATCAACTTTTGGTTTTGTTGATTCTTTCTATTGTTTTTCTGTTCTCTATTTCATTTATTTCTGCTCTGATCTTTATTATTTCCTTTCTTCTAGTAGCTTTGGGCTTTTTTTTGTTGAACTCTTTCTATTTGTTCGAGTTGTGTAGTTAATGTTTTCATTTTGTCCCTTTCTTCTATTATGATGTGTGTATCTATTGCTATAAATTTTCCCCTGAGGACTGCCTTTCCTTTGCCCCAAAGGTTTTGGTATGATGTGTTTTCATTCTCATTTTATTCTAAGAATTTTTTTATTCCATCTCTGATTTCTTCTATGACCCAGTGGTTTGTAAGCAGAGTGTTATGCAATTTCCATGTGATTGATTTTATTTCCTTGCTCTTCCTGTTGTTAATTTCTACCTTGATGGCATTGTGGTCAGAGAAGAAAATAAAGTGTAAGTTGCAGCTGTTGGGTGGAGTATTCTATATATGTCTATAAGGTCAAGTTGGCTGACTGTGCCCTTTAGGTCTTCTGTATCTTTGTTGAGTTTCTTTCTAGATGTTCTTCCTTTACTGAGAGTGGTATGTTGAAGTTTCCTACTGTTATTGTGGAACTGTCAATTTCTCTTTTCAGTGCTCTTAAAGTTTGTTTTATGTATTTTGGAGCCCTGTCATTGAATGCACAGATGTATTGTACCGTAGTGTCTTCATTCTGGATCATCCCTTTAATCATGATATCATTCCCTTCTTTGTATTTTATGGTGGATTTTGTTTTTTATTTTTTGGGGGGAAATTTTTTTCTTTATTGTTGTAATTAAATGAAGTTTACATTTCAAGTTAGTCTCCCATACAGAATATTTTTTTTTACATACATTGTTATGAGATGCCAACCGCTCACCCCATTCTGCGACAGCACACTCCTCCCCTCAGTCTCTGATTCCCCATGAACATTCAACCAGCTCCTAACTCTCTCTGCCTTCCCATCTCACCTCTGGACAGAAGCTGCCCATTTGGTCTCTTGTATCCACTTGTCTAAGAGGCACATTCTTCACAAGTATCACTTTATGTCCCACAGTCCAGTCCAATCCCTGTCTGAAGAGTTGGCCTCAGAAATTGTTTTAGTTCTGGGGTGATGGAGAGACCAGGGGCCATGCTCTCCGGGGCACCTCCAGTCTTAGTCAGACCATTAAGTCTAGTCTTCTTACTAGAATTTGAGTTCTGCATCCCCTCATTCTACTGCTCCTTCAGGGACCCTCTATTGTGTTCTCTGTCAGGACTTTCATTGGTGGTAGCCAGGCAACATCTAGTTCTTCTGGTCTCAGGCTGATGAAGTCTCTGGTTTATGTGGCCCATTCTGTCTCTTGGGCTAATACTTGCCTTGTGTCTTTGGTGTTCTTCGTTCTCCTTTACTCCAAGTG
>NW_004444255.1:632325-634586 GCF_000243295.1 Trichechus manatus latirostris
CTTCTGGTGCTTGTGCATTGTTACTTATGGTTTGTATTGTGTTTATGCCATGTATTAGGGCTCCTAGTGTTGTCCCTATTTTTTCTTCCATGATCTTTATCATTTTTGATTTTATATTTAAGTCTTTGATCCATTTTGAATTAGTTTTTGTACATAGTGTGAGATATGGGTCTTGTTTCAGTTTTTTTGCATACAAATATCCAATTATGCTAGCACCATTTGTTAGAGACTGTCTTTTCCCCAATTAATGGACTTTGGACCTTTGTCAAATATTAGCTGCTCGTAGGTGGATGAGCTTATATCTGTATTCTCAACTCTGTTCCATTAGTCTATGTATTTGTTGTTGTACCAGTACCAGGCTGCCTTGACTACTGTGTCAGTATAATAGGTCCCAAAATCAGGTAGTGTAAGGCCTTCCACTTTGTTCTTCTTCCTGAGTAATGCTTTATTTATTCGGGACCTCTTCCCTTTCCATATGCAGTTGGTGATTTGTTTCTCCATCTCATTAAAAAATGTTGCTGGAATTTGGATCAGAATTGCATTGTATCTGTAGATTGCTTTTGGTAGAATTGACATTTCACTATGTTAAGTCTACCTATCCATGAGCAAGGTATGTTTTTCCACTTATGCAGGTCTCTTTTAGCTTCTTGCAGTACTGTCTTGTAGTTTTCTCTGTAAAGATCTTTTACATCTCTGGTTAGCTTTATTCCTAAGTATTTTATCTTCTTGGGGGCTATGTAAATGGTACTGATTTGGTGATTTCCCCTTCAAGATTCTCTTTGTTTGTGTAAAGGAATCCAGTTGATTTTTGTATGTTTATCTTGTATCCTGAAACTTTGCTGAAATCTTCTTTTAGTTCCAGCAGTTTTCTTGTGGAATCTTTGGGGTTTTCCATGTATAAGATCATATCATCTTCAAACAGAGATACTTTGATTTCTTCTCTACCTCTTTGAATGCCCTTTATTTCTTTTTATAGCCTAATTGCTCTGGCTAGGACCTCCAGCACAATGGTGGTGATAAAGGGCATCCTTGTCTGCTTCCTGTTCTCCAGGGGAATGCTTTTAAAGTCTCTCCATTCAGTATGATGTTGGCTATTGGTTTTGTATAAATGCCCTTAATAATATGGAGGAATTTCCCTTCTATTCCTATTTTTTTGAGAGTTTTTATCATGAATAGGTGTTGGACTTTGTCGAATGCCTTTTCTGCATCAATTGATAAGATCATGTGGTTCTTGTCTTTTGTTTTATTTTTGTGATGGATTACATTGATTGTTTATCTAATGTTGAACCATCTCTGCATACCTGGTATAAACCCCACTTGGTCATAGTGAATTATTTTTTTTTGATATGTTGCTGAATTTTATTAGCTAAAATTTTGTTGAAGATTTTGCATCAATATTCATGTGGGATATCAGTCTGTAATTTTCTATTTTTGTGGTGTCTTTATCTGGTTTTGGTATCAGGTTTATGCTAGCTTCATAGAATGAGTTTGGGAGTATTCCATCCTTTTCTATGCTCTGAAATACCTTTAGTAGAAGTGGTGTTATCTCTTTTCTGAAAGTTTGGTAGAATTCTCCAGTGAAGCCATCTGGGCCAGGGCTTTTTTTTTAATTGGCAGTTTTTTAATAACCTTTTCAATCTCTTCTTTTGTTATGGGTTTATTTAGTTGTTCTACCTCTGTTTGTGTTAATTTAGGTAGGTAGTGAGTTTCTAAAAATTTGTCCATTTCCTGTTGGTTTTCAAATTTGTCAGAGTACAAATTTTTCACAGTATTCTGTTATGATTCTTTCAATTTTAGTTGGGTCTGTTGTGATATCACCCATCTCATTTCTTATGGGTTATCTGCTTCCTCTCCAGTTTTTCTTTTGTCAGTTTGGCCAATGGTTTATCAATTTTGTTGATCTTTTCAAAGGACCATCTTTTGGACTTGTTAACTCTTTCAATTGTTTTTCTATTGTCTATTTCATTTAATTCTGCTCTAATTCTTATTATTTCCTTCCTTCTGGCACCTGTAGGGTTCTTTTGCTGCTCTCTTTCTACTTGTTTCAATTGTAGGGTTAATGCTTTGATTATGAGCCTTTCTTGTTTTTGGATGTGTGCATTTATAGCTATAAACTGACCTCTGAGCACTGCTTTGCTGTGTTCCAAAGGTTCTGGTAGGATGTGTTTTCATTCCCGTTTGATTCTATGAATCTCTTTACTCCATCCTTAATTTCTTCTATAAGCCAGTAGTTTTTGAGAAAGGTGTTATTCAGTTTCCAT
>NW_004444255.1:634839-651613 GCF_000243295.1 Trichechus manatus latirostris
TTGGTTGATTGTAGCATTAGGTCTTCTGTGTCTTTGTTGAGCTTCTTTCTGGATGTTCTGTCCTTCACTGAAAGTGGCGTGTTGAAGTCTCCTACTACTTTAGTGGAGCTGTCTATCTCTCTCTTCAGAGCTGTTAGAGTTTGTTTTATGTATTTTGGATCCCTGTTGTTGGGTGCGTAAATGTGTATTATAGTTATATCCTGGTGTATTGACCCTTTAATCATTACATAGTGCCCTTCCTCATCTTTTGTGGTGGATTTTACTTTAAAGTCTATTTTGTCAGAGATTAATATTGCCACTCCTGCTCTTTTTTGAGTGTTGTTTGCTTGATGCATTTTTTTCCATCCTTTGAGTTTTAGCTTGTTTCTGTCTTTAAGTCTAAGGTGAGTCTCTTGTAGGCAGCATATAGATGTATCCTGCTTTTTTATCCAATCTGCCACTCTCCGTCTTTTTATTGGTGCATTAAGTCCGTTTATATTCTGCATAAATATTGATAGGTATGAGTTTAGTGATGTCATCCTGATATCTCTTTTTGTGTGTTGTTCATAGTTTCTTTGTTCTTCTCAATTTTCTGTGCTGAGTCGTTTTTCTTTAAGTATTTTTTTTTTTTCCATCTTTTTCTGCCTTCTAGTAATTTCCTTCTCAGGGCACCAGAGCACAACCTCTTAATCCTTGTTTTTGTCCAGTTGTGGATATTTTTCAGAAAATAGCTCAAGTACCTGACCATTCTTTTTTTCAATTTCTTGTCCCCCATTACCTTTTATCTGCAGTTTGGCCTCAGGGAATTGTGGTCCTAGGACTATGAAAGGTGTCACTTTTAAGTATTGATCATGTTGTATTCTCTTTGTTTCTCATATAAATCATATTTTATTGGTATTAGATTAAATTTAGTCACAGGTAAGAGCAATAGAACGATTCTGCAACTGTGAAAGGCATGATGGAGTAAAGGGTTTTAGGGAAATTGAGCACGTCAAGGTCCTTTAAATCACATTAGCTAGCTTATCTAGTAATATGTATGAACAATATTTATAAATTGCTCCTTTCTTCTTAAATACAGATTTTCTCCTCATTGTTCCAGTTCACCCATGTTCCTTACATTAGAAATTGGGACTTAAAGCTATTAAGTACTTATACATTATTTGATTTTATAGGTCTCTATGAAAATGTGGTAGTAGTAATAGTAGCATCAGAATCTGTCTAACTTCAGGGGGGATAATTCAAATCAATGGTTTGAAATGTGGTGTGGAAGTCAGATATACCTCCACCTTCCAACGTTTTTACCAATTCTGGCAACAGCCCTCCTTTCCATGGCACTATTTCTCTTCTGGGTTCAATAGTCCATTGCAATGGTTGCACAGAAATCACAGACCATACTTACACTTAAGTGGTTTATTAAGGAAGTAACAGGGTACAACTCACAATCAGGGTCAAAAGGCTGCAACTCAGGATCAGGATCAGGAAGTATGTAGGCAAAGTCTCCCTTCTTCAGTGCAGGACAGCTCTCTCAGCTATGTAGTTCTCCTCTGGACCCCTTCAGCACAGGCTCCTCTCAATCCCTTTAGGATAGGTTCCTTTTGGCCTTGCCATCTGTCACCACCAACTTTGCCAGAGAGCCCCTTCCTTGCCTGTTGTTGCCAGTTCTGCCACTGGGCCCCTTCTGGTCCTGTCTCTGTCTTCATTGTGACAGCCTTTGACCCGTGTTATGGCTCTTTTAGGAGATTTCTTGCCTTCTTTCTCTCTGTTTCTTCTCTCTTCTCTCTCGCAGTTTCTCCTTTATGATTCTGCTTCCTCTCTTCCTACTTCTTTCTGTCTGAAAAACCTCTGTGGGGCTAGCTGTTTAAAGACACAAAATCCTTGTCAATTTCAAGCCATGGCACTCCCACTAGTGCCACAAACTGATCAATCTTCATTTGCATAATAAGCTATAACTCACCTCATTTGTATAAATTGTACAGTCCCTAAAAGGTGCATACCAATTGTAGGACAGGCTACAACCCAGGGCCAAGGACAAAATGATAAGTTGTTTACAGCTTGCCCAGGAAATGTCAATCAACCTGGACAAAAGTAACACACTCTCTGAGGTAGAACACTAGGGCAAAAGTAACTCCTCAGGGCTTAGGGAGAAAATCTATCAAGATGTTTTTCTAAAGAACCAAGGCAAAAGACCACATAAAGGAACTTATATCACCACAATCCTCATCATTATTAAATCAAATTACTGCAAAAGGAAAATAAATATAGTTATGTTAAGAACTAAATTGGAAAATTGAGTTTGGTTTTCCTGTACTTGCTGTTTAAGAATAGGCTGACAGTGGTACTTTATTTCCTATCATCAAATGCAAAATAACCATAATAATTATTTTTTAATTCCTCTACATATGCATGTAAGGTAGTTAACAGAAGTTCTGGAACATTGGCAAAATTTTGCAGATATTAACTATGAGATGATGATGAAGGTGACGATGATGATGACAATGTCCTATTCTCTGTACAATTTTTTGATAAACTGATAACTTTGCATAAAGGATAATTTCATTAATGACAGAATATTAATTAAAATATAAACACTATACGTGGTTATAATATGATATAGAGAAATGCTTTTTTTTTTTTTAAATGAAAATTCCTAGTAACAGCATTATCATATTTGGCATTATCACTAATATCTTTTTCACATCTGAGTCTCTGATAAAAAAATATTTCTTATTGTCCTTTCATTCTTTTTTACTTTTTGTATTTATTTTATTTTCTGTTTTCCTAGAGCAAATCTGTTTTGGAAAAAGTACAGTCAGAATGCTTCTTGGAAGCAAGCATGGTGAGAGTTCATCCTACTTACTTTGCACATTTTATCAGGAGGGACCAGTCCCTGGAGAAGGACATCAAGCTTGGTAAAGTAGAGGGTCAGCAAAAAAGAGGAAGACCCTCAGCGAGATGGATTGACATAGTGACTGAAACAATGGGCTCAAGCATAAAAATGATTGTGAGGATAGTCCAGGACTGGGCAGTGTTTAGTTCTGTTGTACATAGGGTCTCTATGAATTGGAACTGACTCAACAGCACCTAACAAAACAACATGTCTTATTTAAGATTCTTGTAACCATCCTAATTATTATATTGAGCCTGATCTTAATCAGAGTCCTATTCTGTATCATTCTACAAAGCCTAAACATAAAGGATTGAATATCTTGGCTCACTTTGAATTTTCTTTGCTTTAGTCCCTGATTATTCACTCATTTGTTAAAGCTTATTTATTATATTATTCAAAGATAACAACCATCAAAAACTAACATATTAATACCACAAAATATAATTAATCTTTCATTATTAACAAAAAAAGTGCAAAATGGTATTTGGAAATATGTCCTCTTAAATGTTATTGATTTTTTTTTCTTCAACATTATCTAATCTTTGAAGGTAGGTACATATTTAAAAGGAAACAAATGAGATTTTTATCTATAAACTCTATTATCTAAACTTAGTATTCTCATGAATTCAAAATATAATAAAATATCCTTGTACTTAGAAAATAGACTGGATATTTTTCAATTTTAGTTAGTCATGGATGCTAAATGAGTTATAAAACTCTCTTATCACGCTTTTTCTAAACATATATTGGATTAAAAATATTCTTCTATCTTAAGAGTTTCAAACAAAAAGTAGAATGCTCACTTCTTAATTTATCAAGCTATGACTCATCAAATTCACTGTCAGAGGAATGCTATATAAAGATTGACTCTCTGTTAGAATTGGTAATTAGGCTTATTACTTCAAAGAGATTGATAATCCTAGAATTACCATATATATAAATAAACTTTATTGATCCATTTCCTTTTTCACCCTACCCAGAATGAACCAATCCTAGTACTAAAAACTCTTCTCTATTTCACCTCAAATACTCAAATTAAAACATTATGTATGTGTGTGTGTGTGTAAAGTAGATCTGTTTGAAAATAGAAAGCCCTTTAAAGAGGCATTGAGGCCTATAAACTATCAGCATTGAAAGCAAAGATATGACCTTGCTGCCATTTTCTTATATGGCATAAGATAGATGTTACAATTTGAACTGAGCTTATTTCATTTCAGGACACAGAAATCATTTTCCAGTTATGATGACTGTAGGAAAACAATGGATAAAGATGCAATTCATCTTGAAAAATAAAATACAAATAAGAACTACTATTTGAGGTAGAGATTTCACTAGTTTTGGTTAATTTTCCATCATAAAAGAAGATAGCAGTTTACTGAATTTTAAGATAAAGAAGAAATTCACCTCCTTCAAAAGTCATACTCAATTATTTAAAAAATAATTTTATTATATATCCATCTTTGTCACTTGTTTTACTCAATTTAGTCTTTTTAGAAATATGTACTAAAAACAAAAAGCCAACAACAAGCTTGATTGGTCAAAAGATGGAAATGGTAAAGGCAACCCGTTTTCAAATTCTATCCCATTCTTCCTAAATTGAATTTCTCTATTTTTTTCTATCCCTCTGTGGAAAGCCAACTTCTAAGGTGTCCCACAATGATCCATGCCTTATTGCATTCACCCCTTTGTGTATTTATAGCTCCCTTTGAGTGAGAGATCAACTTAACGACTTTCTTCTAACCATTATAATTCAGCAAAGATGATGGAATGTCACTTATGTCATTAGGTTACAATGGTTTGTGACTTCTGCCTTGCTAGCTGACTCTCTTTATTATCTTCTTGGCTTAGATAAAGCAAAGTGACATGTCAGAAGGTTCCATGTAGTGAGCAACAGAGGGTAGATTCTGGCCAACAAACAGTAAAGAACTGAGGCTCTCAGTCCAACAACCCATAAGAAACTTAATGTTGCCAACATACAGAAACTGAGATAATAAATGTGTGTGGTTTTAAGCAATTAGATTTGTGATAATTTGTTGTAAAGCAATAGATAAATAATATACCCTTTTGACAGTCACTATCAGCAAAATATACTTTTCTAAGACATTCCATTTATTGACAAACTATTTTGAATAGTCTTTGTGATCATCAGCAACAGTTTACGGGTTGTGATTAGACACTGAAAATAATAGTAGATCTTTCACCTGATCATTAAGATTTTAGGCACACTTTTTATTTAACGCAAAAATATCTAATACCATTTACTTATTTTGAATTGTCCAACATTCACATTAGATTTACAAAGTAGCTAATTGGGTACAAATATATATACAGTTGTATGTTCACCTTTAACTTTTGCTGAAACACTATCCTAAGACCAAAGGGCACAGCCTGCAATCAGGAAGAGATTGTCTGATTGAAAAGGCAGGACTCGTGACCTTCTTGAGAACAGTAAAGCCTACTCTTCTGAATGTGCGCATAGCTGTATGATGTACACTTGAAACAGCTTTTTTTTTTTAAATTGTACTTTAAATGAAGTTTTACAGAGCAGATTAGATTCTCATTAAACAATAAACACAATACAGTATTGTGACATTGGTTCCCAACCCCACAATATGTCAACACTCTACCTCTTGACCTTGGGTTCCCCATTACCAGCTTTCCTGTCCTCTCCTGCCTTCTTGTCTTTGCCCCTGGCTGGTGTGCCCATTTAGTCTCATTTTGTTTTATGGGCGTATCTAATCTTTGGCTGAAGGGTGAACCTCAGGAGAGATGTAAGTAATGAGTTAAAAGGGTGTCCAGGAGCCATACTCTCGGGGTTTCTCCAGTCTCTGTCATACGAGTAAGTCTGGTCTCTTTTTGTGATTAAGAATTTTGTTCCACATTTTTCTCCAGTCTGTCTGGGACCCTCCATTGTGATCCCTGTCAGAGCAGTCTGTGGTGATAGCTGGGCACTATCTAGTTTTGAGGGACTCAGTCTGGTAGAGGCTGAGGTACTTGTGGTTCATTAGAACTTAGGACTAATCTTTCCCTTGTGTCTTTGGTCTTCTTCATTCTCCCTTGTTCCAGACAGGATAGGGCCAGTGGAGTATCTTACATGGCCACACATAAGCTTTTAAGACTGCAGACGCTACTCACCAAAGTCAGATGTAGAACATTTTCTTTATAAACTATGTTATGCCAATTGAGCTAGATGTCCCCTGAGACCATGGTCGCCACAGACCTCAGCCCAGTAATTTGGTCCCTCAGGACTTTGGATGTGTCTATGAAGCTTCTGTGACCTTACCTTGGTCAAGCTGTGCTGACTTCCCCAGTATTGTGTACTGTCTTACCCTTCACTAAAGTTACCACTTATCTATTCTCTAGTTAGTGTTTGAAACAGGTCTTAACGACAGCTGTAACTAAAAAAGAGAACTTGAAACAGACTTCTGGTAGTTAAGGGCAAGCTCAATTCATATATTAAATTTTTATACTTATGGCAATGGCAAGAGAGAGAAAAATAAAATTTCCAAATAAGTAAATACCTGTTATCTGACTTCTCTTGCAGAGACAATCTAATGAATGGATGTTGGGTTCTAATCACTCCTTTTCCTATCTGAAAGACATAGTGATTGAGTTTACAGCAATTTACTCAAAGTTAGAACTTAGGAAATACTTCTTTTAATGCATTAGGGTGCATAGCAAATACCCTTCAAAACTATTTATTTGTATTCATATACTAAACACACATTATATGACAGAATCTAAGTGTATTGTCTCCTATTTTGCTTGAATTTATATAATGAAGCAATCTTAAAAAGTAACTTAGAGAAAATGACAGAAAAGAATACACACACTTACATGCTTTAATTTATTCATTTATAAACATAAGTATTATATAATCTAGCAATATATGCTCTACATAATAAATTATCATTATATTAGAAAAAGGAAAGTCATCTATAATACAGAAAAATAAATTATCTCCAGGTATTTTCATTGTTTCTTTTCAACTGGGCAGTTAATGATAGGTTCAGTTCATGGCAGAAACAAAAACCTTAGAGAATCATGGATTATTCAAATTTTAATAAGGAAAGAATAAATCCTCTGCTTACTATTTTAAGTAAGTGTCATAAAAATAACTAAGAAACTCAATCACAAATGAGATAAAACACACTTCCCTCAGGAAATCAGAATTTACAGCTCTTTCTGTCTTGAATACTGGAGTTGCAAGTAGGTTTTTGAGTTATCATCAGAAACTTATATAATATAAAATGTCTAAAGTTAACAAACAATTTTTGCAAATTTCAGTGTAAGTTTCGACGTGTCTCAATTAAAATGTCTTTACTAAAAATGTATTGTATGTTTGTTACAAGTTATATGAGTTTATTTACATTAAATTTTATATACCTATGCATTTTGACCAAAATGGATGTCAAAAGAAATTCTAAAACTTGCTCTTCAATGCAGAGAACATAGAGCAATTAAAGTGAATGGAAGAAATGACGAAGTAAAAGCTGAACAGAAGATTTCAAAGGGCTGCTAAGAAGACAAAGAAAAGTATTATAATGGAACATGCAAAGACCTGGAGTTAGAAAGGAAGAACACACTCAGCATTTCTCAAGCGAAAGAACTGAAGAACAAATTCAAGCCTTAAGTTGCAATATTGAAGGATTCTATGGGCAAAATATTGAATGATACAGGAACTATCAAAAGAAGATGAAAGAAATACACAGAGTCACTGTACCAAAAAGAATTGGTCAAATTTCAACCATTTCGGGAGGTAGTATATGATCAAGAACCGATGGTATTAAAGAAAGAAGTCCAAGTTGCACTCAAAGCATTAGTGAAAAATAAGGCTTCAGGAATTGATGGAATACCTACTGAGATGTTTCAACAAACAGATGCATCCCTGGAAGTGCTCACTCTTCTATACCAAGAAATTTGGAAGACAGATACATGGCCAATCAGCTGGAAGACATCTATATTTATGCCCATTCCAAAGAAAGGTGATCCAACAGAATGCAGAAATTATTGAACAATATATCAACATCACAGGCAAGTAAAATTTGACTGAAGATAATTGAAAAACAGTTGCAGCAATATAGAAAACGGGAACTGCCAGAAATTCAAGCCAGATTCAGAAGAGAATGTGGAAGGAAGGATATCATTACTGTTGTCAGATGAATCTTGGCTGAAAGCAAAGAATACTAGAAAGATGTTCACCTGTGTTTTATTGACTATATAAAAGCATTTGACTGTGTGGATCATAATAAATTATGGATAACATTTCAAAGAATTGGAATTCCAGTATATGTAACTGTGCATATGAGGAACCTGTGCATAAACCAAGAGGCAGTTGTTCAAACAGAACAAAGCAGTATTGCATAGTCTAGAATCAGGAAAGCTGTGCGTCAGGGTTGTATCTTTTCACCATATTTATTTAATCTGTATGCTAAGCGAATAATCAGAGAAGCTGGACTGTATGAAGAAGAACAGGGCATTAGGAATGGGGGAAAACTGATTGACAACTTGTGATATGCAGATGACACAACTTTGCCCACAGAAAGCTAAGGGGACTTGAAGCACTTATAAAAATTAAAGACTGCACTCTTCTGTATGGACTACAACTCAACATAAAGAAAACAAACATCCTCACAACTGAACCAATAAGCAACATCACGATAAATGAAGAAAATATTGAAGTTGTCAAGGATTTCATTTTACTCGGATCCACAATCAATGCCCGTAGAAGCAGCAGTCAAGAAATCAAAGGATGTATTGCATTGGAAAAATCTGCTTCAAAAGGCCTCTTTAGAGTGTTAAAAAGCAAAGATGTCACTTTGAGGACTACAGCGTGCCTGACCCAAGCCATGCTTTTATCAATCACCTCACATGCATGCGAAAGTTGACAATGAAAAAGATCCAAGAAGAATTAATGCCTTTGAATCATGGTATTGATGAAGAATATTGAATATATCATGGACTGCCAGTAGAAGGAATAGATCTGTCTTGGAAGAAATACAGCCACAATGCTTCTTAGAAGCAAGAATGGTGAGACTTTGTCTCATTTATGTTGGTCGTGTTATCAGGACGGACCAGTGCTTGGAGAAAGACATCAAGCTTGGTAAAGAAGAGGGTCAGTGAAAAAGAGGAAGATTCGCAAGGAAATGGATTGACTCAGTGGCTGCAACAATGAGCTCAAGCATAACTACAATTGAGAGGATGGCACAGGACTGGGCAATGTTTCATTCTGTTGCACACAGAGTCGCTATAGGTCGGAACAGACTCATTGATACGTAACAACCTGCAAATGGAGAAGGAGCCCTAGTGGCACAGTTGTTAAGTGCTAGGCTGCTAACCAAAAGATCAGCATTTCAAACACACCCACTGCTCCATGAGAGAAAGACGTGGCAGTCTGCTTCCAAAAAGATTATAGCCTTAGGACCCCTATGGGGCTGTTTTATTCAGTCCTATAGGGTCGCTGTTAGAATCGACTCGACAGCAATGGGCAATGGATATTCTTCTGGAAATTCATTCAGTAATCCTAAGGTTATAAGATGATGACTCAGATGCATTTTCTTACTATCAGTTCAAGATTTTTAGCTGTAAATGTATATTACTAACAAACAGTAAATAGCGTTTTGGTTCAGTGACACTTTGTAAATACTGTGCAGAATATCATTATGACAAAGACAGAAATGAACAAAGAACAACGTGCTCTAGAGGAATTAATATCAAGATAGTAAGGTTTAATTAGTATTTTTAGATACATTTGATAGTATTAAAATTATACAAAAAAACATTCAATAGACAAGCTAAATGGAACAGTCATAGCTAAATAATTATTTAAGAGGTGCTCAAGTATAAAATAAAGATAGAAAGACACAGAAAAGATAAATAATAATAAGTCACCCCCATACAGCTTCTGCCTCACAGATTCTCCATCAACAAATAACAGAAACAATAATATATGACATTTTTACAAATGTGAAGATTCAATTCATCAGATTTAAAAAAAAAGGATGTTTCCAAAATTGAAGAACACCCCAATACATTTTAAAAGTTACATACCTATTCCTCATTAGCAGTGGAAGTTATTAGAAAACTGTTGGAAGGGCTTCAATATTGAAAGGAAAATGATCTTGTAATTGAAGATAATAGTAAATGTTTAAAATAAGCATGAAAGCTTAAAGATTATATAAATATAAGGAAAGGTCTTGAAATAAAGATAACTTTCTACTTGGCAATGATATATTCCAAAATAAAATGTCCCAAAATAACATTAATTTAATCAGATAAGGCAGATAATTAATCTACTTTTCATTGAATGAACATTTTTCATAACTATATTTCTTAATATAAAAAATGAAGGTTGCATCTATGAAATCCATTAAGGAGTGGTAGAAAAGAGCATATCAGAGAATTAATATGGATCTGTTAAATTTCATCTCAATAGAGCAATAAGTTATTTAAGGAACTGGAAGCAAGAGTGTGGTACTGTTGGAGCATACCAGTTTAAGTTAAAAATTTAGGGACAATGAGACTGGGTAAGTAAATGTCATGTATTGAATTATGTCCCCCCAAAAATGTGTGTGTCAATTTGGTTGGGCCATGATTCCCATTATTGTATGATTGTGTACCATTTTGTAATCTGATGTGATTTCCTTATATGTTGTAAACTCTATCACTGTGATGGGTTATACTGATGAGGTCTACAAGATTGGATAGTGTCTTAAGCCAATCTCTTTTGAGATATACAAGAGAGAAGCGAGCAGAGACACATGGGGACCTCATACCACCAAAAAAGCACTGCCGGGAGCAGAGCATGTCCTTTGGACCTGAGGTTCCTGCATAGACAAGCTCCCAGACCAAAGAAAGATTGATGACACAAACCTTCCTCCAGAGCCGACAGAGAAAGTATTCCCTTGGAACTGACACCCTGAATTTGGACTTGTAGCCTACTGGACTGTGAGAGAATAAACTTCTCTTTGTTAAAGCCATCCACTGGTGGTATTTCTGTTATAGCAGCACTAAATGACTAAGACCAGTAAACTATGTCTGCTCAGGGATTTTTGAGAAATCATGAGGAAATTTAATTTGTCCAGAGTTTACAATGTGCCAGTAATCTTGAGAGAATAAACATTGCTCATCTTCCTCTACATTCTTTTATTTTTAGAGTTTATTCACAGTTATGTTTTTAATATTGTGTATTTTCTGATGACATTATAATCTCTCTCCAACTTTGATGTCTTCCATGCATCCATATGCTGATGTAATTATCTATTGTATATCTCTTAGTTTCCTCAAACTCCACATATCCAAGACTAAATTTATCATGTTACTCTGTCAATCCCCCCACAAACATGTTTCTGCTGCATTTTCAACATCTATTGACATTACTATCTTCTGCATTGTTCTTCAAATTAGGTATGGAATTCATCCAGTTTTTGGTTGAAGTAATTCTAAAACATTTTGATGATGTTCGATTATATTATAATTGGTATCAATTATTTGTTATAATGTTCAAGCTTTTTTGTTTATTATATCTCTACATTACATATTGAGTATATGTCACTCAGTATATAACAACTGAATTTAGAAAACATCTCAAGAAGAGATTTGACGCATTAACACACACTAATGACCAAAGACAAGAAGAGTTGTGGGATGACATCAAGGATATCATAGATGAGAAAGCAAAAGATTATTAAAAAGACAAGAAGGAAAGAAAAGACCAAAATCGGTGTTACAAGAGACTGAAACTTGCTCTTGAAAGTAGAGTACCTAAAACGAATGGGAAAAAATGCAGAAGACCCCTATAAAGTGTTAAAAAACAAAGATGTCACTTTGAAGACTAAGGTACACGTGACCCAAACCGTAGTATTTTCAATTGACTCATATGCATTTGAAACTTGGACAATGAATAAGCAAGACTAAAGAATAATTGATGCTTTTGAATTACGGTATTTGCAAAGACTATTGAAATACAATAGACTGACAGAAGAATGAACAAATCTGTCTTGGAAGATGTACGATCCGAATACTCGTTAGAAGTAAGGTTGGCAAGACTTTGTCTCATTTACTTTGGACATGTTATCAAGAGGTAACAGTCCTTGAAGAAGGACATCATGCTTGGTAAACAGAGGGTCAGTGAAAGACAGGAAGACCCTCAATGAGATAGATTGACATGGTAGCTGCAGCAATGGGCTCAACCATAGCAATGATTGTGAGGATGGCACAGGACTGGACAGTCTTTTGTTCTGTTGTACATAGGGTTGCTATGAGTAGGATCTGACTCAACAGCACCTAGCAACAATAACACAGGCAAAAAATGAAGGAGGCGGGAAACATCAAAAGAAAATGTAAGAAATACACAGAATCACTGTACCAAAAACAACTGGTTCATGTTCAAGAACCCATGGTACAGAAGGAAGACGTCCAAGCTGCCAGAAGTCATCGGAGAAAAACAAGACCGCAGGAATTGATGCAACACCGACTGAGATACTGCGACAAAGGGATGTAACACTGGAAGTGCTCATTCATCTATGCCAAGAAATTTGGAAGACAGCTACCTGGTCAACTGACTGGACAGATCCATACTGGTGCCCATTTCAAAGAAACATAATTCAATAGAATGTGGAAATTCCCAAACAATATCATTAATCTCACATGCAAAAAATTTTGCTGAAGATAATTCAAAAACAGTTGTAGCAGTGCATAGAGACGGAACAGCCAAAAATTGAAGCCTGATTCAGAAAAGCACATGGAACAAGGGATATCATTGCTAACGTCAGACAGACCTTGAATGAAAGCAGAGAATACCATAAAGATGTTCACTGGTGTTTTATTGATTATGCAAAGGCATTCATCTGTTTAAATCATAACAAATTATGGACAACATTGCAAAGAATGGGAGTTTCAGAACACTTAACTGTGCTCATGAGAAAAAGATACCTACACGAGAAGGCAATCATTCGAACAGAACAAAAGGATACTGTGTGGTTTAAAATCGGAAAAAGTATGTGTCAGGGTTGTATCCTTTCACCATGTTTATTTAATGTGTATGCTAAACAAACACTCTGAGAAGCTGGACCATATGAAGAAAAATGAAGCATCAGAACTGGAGGAAGACTCATTAACAACCTGTGATATGCAGATTACATAACTTTGCTTGCTGAAAGTGAAGAGAATTTGAATCACTTACTGAGGAAAATTGAAACCTATAGGCTGCAGTATGGATTTCACTTCAATATAAAGAAAACAAAAATCTTCACAACTTGACCAATGAGCAATATCCTGATAAACAGAGAAAATTTTGAAGTTGTCAAGGATTTCATTTTACTTACATCCACAATCAACTCTCATAGAAACATTGGTCAAGAAATGAAAAGACATATAGCACTGTGAAAACAGGCTGCAAAGAAGCTCTTAAAAAGCAAAGATGTCACTTTAAGGACTGAAATGCACCTGACCCAAGAGACGGTATTTTCAGTTGCTTCATATGCATACAAAAACTGGATAATGAGTATGAAAGACTGAAGAGGAATCGATGCATTTGAATCATGGTGTTTGCGAAAAATATTGAATATACCATGGACTGCCAGAAGAATGAATAAATCTGTCTTGGAAGAAGAACAGCCAGAATGCTCCCTAGAAGAGAGGATTGCGAGATTTTACTTTACTTACTTTTGTCATGTTATCAGGAGGGACCAATCTTTGGAGAAGGACATCTTGCTTAGTAAAGTAGAGGGTCAGTAAAAAGAGGAGGACCTTCAAGGAGAGGAATTGGCACAGTGGCTGCAACAATGGGCTCAATATAGCAATGATTGAGGGTATGGCGAAGGACCAGGCTGTATTTTGTTCTTTTTTACATGGTGTTGCTGTGAGTCAGAACCGATCCAACAGCAACAACATTATATACAGTATACTGGCTATATTTACATATTAATTCTAATTGTTATCTGTAAATTCTTCAGGCGTTTAGAAATGTCCATCTTAAAAAATAATGAAGTTATACATTATTCTCATTCCAAACCAGATTATTTTTATCTTTTCTTGTTTTATTGAATAGCGTATGTCTTCAAGTAAAATCTGAAAGAGCAGTGATGAAGTGATAATCAAGAACATCTTTGTTTCACTCCTAATTTCAGAAAAAGGAATATCAATATCAGTATTTTACTAATAAACATTATTTTTGAGTGTATATATATATATATATGTGTGTATTTTTTTCAGGAAGTCCTCTTTTTTTCCTAATTTGTTAACAGTTTTATTATCAATGGATTTTGAATTTGATTAAATATTATAACGTTTATTAACTAAGATATTCATTTTTTCTTTATTCTATTTTTGATAAATTCCACTAATGAATCTTTGAATAGTAAACCAAACTTTTTTAAAAACTATTACTCTGGAAATTTTTATGACATTTTATTAATTTGATAATGTTTTGTGTATAAATTTTGCAAGTATGTTCATGTGTAAGAATAGTCTGTAAATTTTCTTTCTTAAAATTCTTTGTCAGATGTGATAGCAATTTTATGTTAACTTGATGAGATATAGTGTCCAGTAGTTTGTTCAAACACTAGTGTAGACGTTTCTGTAATGGTATTTTGTAGATGTGTTTAACATTTATAATCAACTGACTTGAGGAAAGGAGTTTATCCTCATACAATCAATTTTAGACCATAGAAGTAAAAACTGAGATTTCCCAAAGAAGGAATTCTGGCTCAAGACTGAAATATAGAAATATTGCCTGAGTTTTCAGCCTATCAACTTTCCCTACACATTTCAGACTTGTCAACCAATCACGTGAGCCAGTTCCTCAAAATAAACCACTGTTATCTATCTATCAGTCTAGCTGTGGATCTATCTATCTGTCTGTCTGTCTATCTACCTGTCTAATCTACCATTTATCTACCTTTTCATCTGAATCTTTTTCTCTAGAGAACCCTGACTGACACATAGTTTTCTGGTATGGAGATTATAGTGGATATATTGAAAATGTTCTCTCTCGCTTTTTAAATCTTATTAAATATTTTTATTGTCTTTAAAATATGCTTGTTTTTTAAATATTTTTTCTTGCTTTACACACATACACATACCTACAGATATATAACTGATTGTGATAAATTTCTTTAATAGATATAAGATTATTTTATTTTTTGTATTCTATTTTTAATCTAAACTGTTCAATTTCTTGTCAAAAATTATTCATGATCTCTTCTTCATTTATTTTAATGCCTAAAATTTCAATTGTGACATTTCTAATTTTATAGCTGATATAGTTTATTTGTGGTTTCTCTCAAATATACTTTAATAAATACTATCATCTGTTTTTAAAGTTATATTATTATTGTAAAAAAATTCTGGCTATCTATTTTACATTACATTATATTTCATTAATTTATGCTGTTACCTTTGGAAGTTAAGAGCGTAAATTATATTCTTCTATAATTGGATTTAATTTGTTCATATCTTTCTAAATTGTTCAGATAAATACTCAGCTTTCTGAATTTTACAGTTTTCACATATTTAAATGTAACTCCATTAAATTCCATGTAAACTTGGTTTTCTCAGGATCCCACAAGTTTTTACATGTTAACTTATTTTCTAGTATGTGGC
This sequence comes from Trichechus manatus latirostris, assembly GCF_000243295.1. Lineage (NCBI taxonomy): Eukaryota > Metazoa > Chordata > Mammalia > Sirenia > Trichechidae > Trichechus > Trichechus manatus. Next base: position 650,309 of record NW_004444255.1, read on the forward strand.
ATGGAGAAAATATATGGTCAAATGATTCAATTTATTGAGGTATAAAACAGCAGAAAAATAGAATTAAGTCCATTATGGAAATACCAGTTTGAATTTGAGGTATCCATGGTGCAGTGGTTAAGAACATGACTGTTAACCAAAAGATCAGCAGTTCGAATCCACCAGCTGTTACTTGGAAACCCTGCGGAGCAGTTCTACTCTGTCCTATAGGGTTGTTATGAGTCAGAATCAACTTGACAGCAATGGGTTTGGTTTTGGGTTTGGTACACTCAAGGGAAAGTATTGATAGAGATCTTTATTATTTATGTTTATCTTATTACAGTTTTGTGGAATAAACAAAAATTTTTAAAAAAATCTATATGGAAATTAAGAATGGTATATCTCAATAACCCATAAGTCAGATAAATGATAATTAAAATGTAAAAACTTGAAAGACCACTGACTTCTTTATTACAAATACTTTTTTTCAACAACACACATGGCAACTGTACACATGGACCTCACTGAATGGAAAACACAGAAATCAAATAGACTATATCTCTGTAAAGAGACAATGGAAAAGCTCAGTACCATCAATCAGAAAAAGGCCAGGGGCTGACTGCTGAACAGACCATCAACTGCTCATATGCAAGTTTAAGCTGAATTAGAAGAAAATTATACCAAGTACACTAGAGCGAAACATGACCTTGAGTGTATCCCACCTAAATTTGGAGACCATCTCAAGAATAGATTTGACACACTGAACACTAAAGAGGAAGACCAGACAAATTGTGGGATTACATCAAGGACGTCATACACGAAGAAAGAAAAAAGTGATTAAAAAGACAAGAAAGAAGGAAAAGACCAAAATGGATATCAGCAGAGACTCTGAAAATTGTTCTTGAACATAAAAGTGAATGGATGAAATGATGAAACAAAAGAGGTGAATAAAAAATTTCAAGGGGAAGCTCAAAAAGACAAAGTAAAGTATTACAGTGAAGTGTCCAAAGACCTGGAGTTAGAAAACCAAAAGGGAAGAACAAGTTCAGCATTTTTCCAACTGGAAGAACTGAAGGAAAAATTCAAACCTCAAATTGCGATTTTGAAGGTTTCTATGGGCAAAACATTGAGTCACGGAGGAAGCATCAAAAGAAGATGGAAGGGAGGAGTTCCGGCAAATGGTGCTCTAGGCAGAAGCACCACACCGTCCCTCCACAGCAAAGATCTGAAAAACTAAGCCGAACAGAGAATACAACAATCCTGAAACCCTAAAACATCAAATGAAGAGATAAAGAACTCAGCCAAGCACCAAATGCAGTGAGAAAA
>NW_004444255.1:659738-752953 GCF_000243295.1 Trichechus manatus latirostris
GTCATAAAACAACATGTGTACTACTGTTTCATGAGAAACTATTTGTTCTGTAAGCCTTCACCTGAAGTACAATAAAATAAAAAAAAATAAAAAAAGAAGATGGAAGGAATAGAGAGAGTCACTGTGCCAAAAAGTATTGATCAGTGTTTATCCATTTCAGGAGGTAGCATATGACCAAGAACCAGTAGTATTGTAGGAAGAAGTCCAAGCTGCACTGAAGACATTGGCGAAAAACAAGGTTCCAGGGACAATAAAAATTGAGATGTTTCAAAAAATGGATGCAGCACTAAAGGTGCCCACTTGTGTATGCCAAGAAATTAGGAAGACAGCTACTTTTCCAACCAACTGGAAGATGTCTATATTTACACCCATTCCAAAGAAAGATGATCCAACAGAATGCAAAAATTATCAAACAATATCATTAATAACACGTACAAGTAAAATTTTGCTGTAGATAATTCAAAAACGGTTGCAGCAGTACTTTGACAGGGAACTGCCAGAAATTCAAGCAGGGTTCAGAAGATGACATGGAATGAAAGATGTCATTGCTGATGTCAAATGGATTATGGCTGAAAGCAGAGAATACCAGAAAAATATTTACCTGTGTTTTATTGACTATCCAAAGGCATTCAACTGTGTAGATCATCACAAATCATGGACAACACTGTGAATAATGGAAATTCCAGAAAAGTTCATTGTGCTTATGAGGAACCTGTACATACATCAAGAAAGAGTCATTAGAACAGAACAAGGGGATACTGTGTGGTTTTGAGTCAGGAAAGGTTGTGTCAGTTTGTGTCCTTTCACCATACTTATTCAGTCTGTATACTGAGCAAATAATCCGAGAAGCTGGACTATATGAAAAAGATCTCTGCATCAGGATTGGACGAAGACTCATTAACAAACTGTGATATGCAGATGACCCAACTCTTTTTGCTGAAAGTAAAGAGGACTTGATGACGATCAGAATACAGCCTTCAGAATGGATTACTCCTGAACATAAAGAAAATAAAAATCCTCACAACTGGACCAATAAACAAAATCACGATAAATGGAGAAAATATTGACGTTTTCAGGTATTTCATTTTACTTGGATCCACAATCAACTCCCAAGGAAGGCTTCAGTCAAGAAATCAAACAATGTATTGCATTGGGCAAATCTGCTGCAAAAGACCTCTTTAAAGTGTTGAAAAGCAAAGATATCACTTTGAGGACTAAAATCTGCCTGACCCAAGCCATGATATTTTCGATTGCCTCATATGCATGTGAAAGCTGACCTGTGAATAAGGAAGGCTGAAGAAAAACTGATGCTTTTGAATAATAGTGTTGGCAAAAATATTGAATATACCACAGACTGACAGAAGAAGGAACAGGTCTGTCTTGGAAGAAATACAATCAAAGTGCTCCTTGGAAGTGAGGATGGCGAGACATTGTCTCATGTACCTCGGAAATATTATCAGAATGGACTAGTCCCTGGAAAGAGATATCACGTTTGGTGAGGTAGAGGTTCAGCAAAAAACAGGAAGATCTTCAAAGAGATGAACTGACACGGTGGCTGTAACAGTGGACTCAAACAGAGAAAGACTGAGAATGGCGCAGGACCAGGCAGTGTTTAGTTCTATGGTACATAGGGTATTTATAAGTCAACAACCAACTTGAGGGTACCTAGCAATAACAACAAATATCAAAATTAAGAATTCCTGCTATATGGAAATACAATGTTAAAAAATAAAATAGCAAGTAGCTGACTAGGGTAACATATTTGCAAATGACATAACTGAAAAGGCACTTGTGTCCAGACTGTATTAAAAAGTCTAAAAACTCAGTAGTAATAAAGCACAAAAAAAAAATATGAAAATAGATTTTTCCAAAGAAGATATATAATTGCATAAAAAAGTATAGATATTAAACTTTATGGATCATTAGGGAAATGAAATACCAATACGTATTTATTAGAATATCTAAAATTAAATAGACTATCAAGTGTTGGTGAAGATGTGTAGAAATTGTAATTCTCATACTTTATAAATAGAGTGGGGCTGTTAAATGGTAAACCATTAAAAAAATTTTTTGGATATTTCTTAAAAAGTGAAATATACAATATACTTTTGACCCTGCCATTCAACTCTTAGAAAAATGAGTATGTGTCCACATCAATATCTGTACATAAAAATTGTAGCAGCTTTAATTATAATAACCAAAAACTCAAAACAACACAAATTTCCATTTACAGATAAATAAACACACTATATATTATTTAAAGCAATAGAAAATGGTAAGTATTGATATAGGCAACAATTTGGCTGAATCTCAAAATAATTACATTGAGCATAAGCAGCCAGTCAAAAAGGAGAACATATTGTATGATTTCATCAACAAAGAATTTTATATAATGCAAACTTACCTATCACTTGCAGAACCATATATATCTGGTTATAGATAGAAAAGTTATGAAGGATTTCCTGGGTATAAGGGTGGGTGGGCTGGGAAGGGAATAGTAGGAGAGATTACAAAGGGTACGAGGAAAGTTTTGTTGGTGATAAATATGTTTAGCATCTTGACTGTGGTGATGCTTTAATGGGTGTGTATACCAAAAAAAAAAAAAAAAAACCCAAAAAACAAACCCACTGCTATTGAATCTATTTCAATTCATAGTGACCCATATGGTTTCTAAGGTTGTAAATCTTCTAGAAGAGCAGACTGCCACATCTTTCTCCTGCAGCTGCTGGTGGTTTCAAACTGCCCACTTTTTGATTAGCAGTCGAGCACTTTAATCACTGTGCAACCAGGGTGCCTGATGGGTGTATACATATTTTAAAGCTTCTCAAATTGTACAGTTTAAATACATCATTTAATTTTATGTCATTTATCCCTCCATAAAGCTGTTAGAATATGTATATTATGTAAATTAATTTTTTTAAGGCAAATGTCCACCTCTAATTTTCATCTGGAAGAAAGACCTGGTGATCTACTTCCAAAAAAATGGCCATTGAAATCCCTGTGGAGCACAATTCTATCCTGACCCACATAGGGTCGCCATGAGTTGGAACTGATTTGGTGGCAACTGGTAATAATTTTCATCTATCATGTTAAAAGTATCTTTCAGACTTTTCTTTAAATACAATGATAACTTTAATAAAACCATATGTGGAATGAAAACTAAAAGTGAAAGCATAATTTAACCATTTGTAAATACTAGCTAAATATCATTTCTTTGTCTGAATTGGAGTCAAATTAGCAATATGTTAGAGTATTTTTTGTACAGCAAGCAAAGCACAATTTCTGGGGTGAAATAGCATGGTTTCAACACTTGGCTTCAACAATCACTCCTTATGTGAATCTGAAACAAATGATTTTCTGAGTCCTCATTTTTTTTTTAACGTGAAAAATGCAAAATATCTACCAAAAACTGTTTTTGAAACTAGCCATAACAGGGTTTGTCTGGCACAGCATCGCTCAATGATAGTTTCCTTTCTCTTTTATCCTTTCTTCTTCCTATTTGCTCTCTTTTTAGCATCCTTCTTATTTCTTATTCACCCTCAAGTGCCTAATGTTGATGAATACTGATTTAATTTAATTTTCTCGGAAGAGTCTCATTACATCTGCCTCTATTCTGTTTTCTAAGCAAGGTAGATGTGCATCTTTGGAAAGCATCATATAAATCACTGATTAATGAGGACCTTGGAATTTAAAATCTCGTAAAAAAAGATAAGTGATGAGAGCAATCCATTTTTAGTTTGCAATGTATGCAAAGCATTTCAGTTTATTCAATAGTAATCAACAGCCTCTGCACTGTTATTTACTGATTGCTATAACATCTTCCTAAGGGGCCTGAGTAGAGATTAAGTACTTGGTAGAAAAGTTATACAGCCTGAGCCTAAAGGCATTTCATAATGAGGTAAAATTAGAGACTTTTGACATCTGTAGGAATCACATTTTGTAAATATAGGTGAACATGCTGGGGTTTTTTCTTCAAATTCAGATATGCTGCCAACCTCTGTAGATATTGTAGGAGTATAGTTTCAGCAGGATTAGTTTTCAAAGAATAATTCCAAATCTCCCTCCTGACTTTCCGACATATGTTTTTCACTTACTGGTGGACCGGAAAAAGTGAAAACTGCAACACCTTACCCCATTAATATAAATATTATCAGATGACTCTTGGGCTGACATTCTTCTTCAGCAAACATAAAGAGGTGAGAAGGAATACTCTCAGAAAGAAATTCAAACTGGATACAAACTCTCCTTTGAGCCTTACAAACTTTTCTTTTTTAGGACAATGCACATGATTATCATTTCAAAATCTAATGGGAAACTGGGCAGGAAATAGATAAGATAAGCGTGCAGCAACTCTTAGTTCTAAAAATAAAGAAGTGTCAAAGACAAAACAAAGAAACAATAACCTTGATTGGAATATATCAAAAGGACACAAGAGTCAAATGAAAGAGTTCCCACTGGCCAAAACTGGAACTATTTGAGCAAATAAAGTAGTATTGGGTTATAATCCAATATACAAATAAAATATCTATGAGTCCATACTGATATAAATAAATGATTTAATAGATAAATAAAGGCATATAGACACATGTCCCACGCAGAAGAATTCCAAATAATTTTTATAGATATTCTGCCCTTATGGAGGTGGAGCATAACGCCACATTCCTTAAGCATGGGCTGTGCATAGGGACTTCCTTCCAAAAAGTCTAATATGGAATGAGTGGGGGAGAAAGAGTAATTTTAGGATGGAGGGACCTGACAAACACTACCTCAGCCAGGTGATCAAGGTTCACATCTACAGTGATAAGTCATGTAGCTAATATATATCCTTGAAATGATGTGATGATAATTATATTTTACCTCTGTCGCCTTCTTCCCCCAAACCCATACATCCAGTCTAATAACGAGAGAAATATCGTACAAATCCGAATTGAGAGAAATTCTACAAACTACAGGACCATACTCCTCAAACTGTTAAGGTCATGCAAAACAAAACAAAACAAAACAAAACAAAAAACAAACAGAATCTGAAAAACTGTCACAGTCAAGAAAAGCCTAAGGAGACACGTTGACTAAATGTAATGTTATTCTGGGTCAGATCCTGAAATAAAATAATAAAAGATCACTAAGGAAATCTGAATAAAGTATGGATTTTATTTGAAAATATGGATCTATATTGCTTAAATAATTGAGACAAAGGAACCAGAGTAAAGTCAGATGTTAAAATAGGGGAAACTGGGTATGCGATATTTGGGATGGAACTCTCTGTGCTATCTTCGCAATTTTTCTGTGAATCTAAAACTATACTAAAATACAATGATTCTAAACAAAACAAAAAAATACAATTAATCATAAGGATTTTTAAAAATAGTATACATTTTGCTCAAATACATAATTAACAAAACTATTAATCAATACATTTTTAAATTCCTTATTTAGCAAACTGGAATTTACTTAGATGTCCTCTAAAGAACTGGAAAAAAAAGTAAGTGTTTTTCTGGTGTTCATTTTATAAAATTTAGTTTATTATTATTATTATTTTTGTAGGGGAACATTTCAGGACTGAGTTTATGTTTATCACTGCAAGCTACTATAAATATTCACAAGCAAGTTTTCATGTGGACATGTATTTTCATCTTATTTGAGTAAATATCTAGGAACACAATTGCTGGAAGATATGGTAAACCTATATTTAACTTTGCAAGAAATTTTCAGACTGTCCTCCTAAGTGGCTGTGTCATTTTGCATTCCCACCGGCATGGAAGGAAGTTCCCGTTGCTCCACATTCTCCCCAGCACTTTATGTTGTCAGTGTTCAGGATTTTAGTCATTGTAAGAGCCATTCTAGTGGTATCTCCTTGTTCTTTTGATTTACGATTTCCTAATACTGACATATTGTTGAACAATTTTTCATTGCTTATTGGCCATCTGTATATTCTTTGTTGAGGTTTCTGTTTTGATCTTTTGTCCCTTTTGCAATTGAGTTTGTTTTATAATTATTGAGTTTTAAAAGTTCTTTGTATATTTTGGATAAAAATCCTTTATCAGATAGGCACTTGGAAAATATTTTCTCCCAGTTTAAGAATTCTCTTTTCATTCCCTTTACAGCGTCTTTTGGTGAGCATATGTTTTTAATTTTAATGAAGTGTAATTTATCTATTTTTATATGAATTTTATTTTTGTTGTTGCATCTAAAGAGCCATCACCAAACTCAAGGTTACGTAGATTTTCTCCTCTGTTATCTGCTAAAAGTTGTATAATTTTGTGTCTTACATTTGCATCTATGATCTGTTTTGAATTAATTTTTGTGAAAGATGTAAGCTCTGTTTCTAGATTTTTTTCTTCTTTTGTTGCATGTGGATGTCGAACTGCTCTAACACTAGCATCATTTGTTGAAAAGATTTTCCTTTCTCCATTGAATTCCATTTGCTCCTTTGTCAAAGATCAGTTAGTTCCCTATATTTGTGTGGGTGTATTTTTGGACTCTCTATTATGTTCCATGGATCTATTTGTCCACTTCTTTGCCAGTACTACATCATCTTAATTACTATAGCTGTAGCAAGTCTTGAAATCAGATGGTGTCAATCCTTCAACTCTGTTCTTCTTCAGTATTGTATTGCCTATTCTGGGTATTTCATCTTCCCATATAACCTTTAGAATTCATTTGCCAATATCCACAAATCAATTTGCTGAGATTTTGATTGGGAATATAATCATACCTGCTACATAGGATTTTAACAATATATTAAATATGCACATTAGTATGTCTATGTAAATTGGTGCATTTAATCCTGCTTATTTTAATATTTATAATATTTTATAATCTTATGTATTAAGAAATATGCATACATAACTATTTTGGCCAGTGAAAGTGGCGCAAGAATTCCTAGAAACTGGGGCAGTATAAGAGCCCTGGTTGTGCAGTGATTAAGAGCTACGGCTGCTAACGAAAAGGCGGCTGTTAACCAAAAAGTTCAGCAGTTTGAATCCACCAGCTGCTCCTTGGAAACCCTATGGAACAGTTCTGCTCTGTCCTATAGGGTTGCTATGAGTTGGAATCGATTTGATGGCAACGTTTGGCTTGGTTTTGGTTTGGGGCAGTATAAGGCACTCTATAATTTTTTTGTAGGTTCACTACCAGCATTTCATCTTTCATATAGATTTTTCCATCCTGTCCAATTATCCTAAAATCAATACATAAATCCAAAAATTATTGCTTCCAGTTTGTACTCCAGTATTTACTGGTCAATTTTCCCAGAGTGCAGTGATATTTTTGCAATGATCATGATATCAAAGGACTTCCACTAATTGCCTGGTGCTGTTTGCAGTCTGTTTCCTTGAACATTCTCTTGCCTTTTAACGCTGAGTCTGACATGCTTCCTGTGTTTTGTTGTAGTAGTTTTTACATTATGAATTGCAAACTTTGCGTCAGTCACTGTGAAGTAAAATTATTAGGCAAAACCAAAACGAGTAACAAAGAACCTAGAGATTATAAATAAAACATACCACTGATCATTCTGAACTCAGCAGTGCTGACAGTATTTCAAGTATAATGAACTAATGACAACTGAACAGTATTACAATGTTTCTACTAACTAGGAAGCCCTGGTGGCGTAGTGGTTAAGAGCTACTGCTGCTAACCGAAAGGTGGCTGCTAACCAAAAAGTTCAGCAGTTTGAATCCACTAGATGCTCCTTGGAAACTGTATGGGACAGTTCTACTCTGTCCTATAGGGTTGCTGTGAGTTGGAATTGACTTGACAGCCACGGGTGATATATCTATATAATATCTGTATCTAGAGGATAAAAAGATAGATATTTAACATGCTGTTTCTCTCTGTATAAATATTACAGAAACTAATCTATTATAATAAATCAAGGTGACACCCCACCCACCTGGAATGGTGTTAAATGGGATCTATGGATACTAGTTATTTTGATAGCTGTTGTTATGTTTAGTGATTTAATAAATAACACGGTATCAAGTTCTCAATAGGCACAAATTTATATTACAGATTTTGCTAATTTAGATTGCCATAGACAAATATGTTTGGAAGACAAGTTGAAGAAACCTGGAATAGTAGTTCTGGACAGGAATTTAGAAACCATAAATGTACACTTTACTTAAAGATGAGAATCTTGAGATTTATTTAATATTATACAAATGAAGATAACTTGAATATTTTAACGTTTTGTAGTACTCTATATCTATATCACGCTGAATGATATGCTGAGATGTATAGAGATAATTGATACTGAGTTTAGGAAGAAAATATTTCTTTAAAATCAAGGAAGGCTTGTATTTTTAGTGAGAAAATTACTACACTATATTATAGAGATTACTATCAAACCTGAGTGTGAAGCCTATTTCTATTGCTTAATAATTACATGTCTTTCATTAAGAACTTGAGCAATCTAAGTCCACTTAAATGAGCATGATAATAGATTCAATTTCTTGAAGTACATGAAGATGAAAATAATTAGTACTTAATAAATGCTTATGCTACAACAATTTCTGATGCAAAATAACTTCTAAGTAAATACTAATTTTAAACATAATTATAAATAAAAATTGATTAAAATTCAATTTCAGTGAAATTCTTATAAAATTATTCAAAGGTAAATGTAAAAATAGTTTAGATATGATTTTGTATGTTCATTCATTGTGGATTATAGGAATTACCTGATGTTCTTGTTAAAATTTTTTTTAGAAAGCTTCTTGGAGATTTTGATTAAGAGAAAATGGAGTAGGGACCATTTATATTTTTAACAAGTGTCCCCAATGATTTTTATAATTACTGGTTATTCCAGTCATAAATAAAAACAAATGACTTTAATCTCCAGGTTCACTCAACTTTATACCCTGTAAAGAGTCATTTACTAGATATTTTAGTACAGACATGACACTAAATGTTTTTATCCATAACATGGGGAAAAGATGACTATTTTATAGGATAACTACAAGAACTGAAAGTGAAAAAAATTATATTGAGGACTGCAAAGAGAATGGTAACCAATGTCATAAAAACAATATAAAAAAAAAGAAAAAGAACAAGTTTTGTGGTATTGCTTTGATGTAACAGGGAAAAGTATCTGTTTGGATATATACTGCTATATCTATATTTATATCTTTCAATCCACTGCACTGTAGAGCCATTTTACTCTGGTCACTATGAATCCAAATCAACTTGACTAGAATGGGTTTGGTTTGGTTACCTCCCTGCACTGGAGGCATTGGTGAAAAACAAGGCTCCAGGAATTGATGGAAAACAAATTCAGATGTTTCTACAAATGGATGCTTCACTGGAGGTGCTCACTCATCTATGCGAAGAAATTTGGAAAACATCTACCTGGCCAACCAACTGGAAGAGATCTGCATTTGTGCCGATTCCAAAGAAAGGTGATTCAACAGAATGCAGATATTATCGAATAATATCATTAATATCACTTGCGAGTAAAATTTTGCTGAAGATCATTCAAAAGTGGTTGCAGCAGTACATTGGCAGAGAGCTGCCAGAAATTCAAACTGGATTCAGAAGAGGATGTGGAATGAGGGATATCATTGCTGATGTCACATAGATCTTAGCTTAAAGCAGAGAACACCAGAAAGGTGTTTATCCATGTTTTATTGACTATGAAAAGGCATTCGACTGTGTGGATCATAACAAATTATGGATGACATTGCAAAGAATGGGAATTCTAGAACAATTAATTGGGCTCATATGAAACCTGTACATAGACCAAAAGGAAGTCCTTCAAACAGAGCAACGGGATGCTGCATGGTTTAAAATCAAGAAAGGTGTGAGTCAAGGTTGTATCCTTTCCCCATCCGATCTGTATGCTGAGTAAATTATCTGAGAAGCTAGACTATATGAGGAAGAATGTGGCATCAGGTTTGGTGGAGGACTTATTAACAACCTGCAATATGCAGATGACACAACCTTGCTTACTGAAAACAAGGACGCCTTGAAGCATTTACTAATGAAGAGCCAAGACTACAGCCTTCAGTATGGATTACACTTCAACATAAAGAAAACAAAAATCTTCACATCTGGACAAATAAGCAACATCATGATAAACAGAGAAAAGATTGAAGTTGTCAAGGATTTCATTTTACTTGGATACCCAATCAATGCCCATGGAAGCAGCAGTCAAGAAATCAAATTATGTATGGCATTGGGCAAATCTGCTGCAAAAGACCTCTAAGAAGTGTTAAAAAGCAAAGATATCACTGAGGACTAAGGTGCACCTGACCCAAACCATGATATTTTCAATAGCCTCATATGCATGTCAAAGCTTGACAATGAATAAGGTAGAACAAAGAAGAATTGATGACTTTGAACTATGATGTTGGCGAACAATATTGAATATACCATGGACTGACAGAAGAATGAACAAGTCCATCTTGGAAGAAATACAGCCAGATTTCTTCTTGAAAGTAAGGACAGCAAACAAATTTTTGCTCTTGACTGTATCCAACATAGTTCTTAGATTTTCTTCATTCTTTTCTCTGATTTTTCCTCAAAGTTATATCCGTGGATTTGTCTTCAATTTTGCTGATTCTGTCTTCCATTGTTTCAAATTTGCTCCTAAAACCTATTGTGTTGTCCATTTCTGAAATTTTGTTGTTTGTCTTTTGAATTTTTAATTGCTGTTTTTGTATGATTTCTAATTGTTTATTTATTTGGACATTTTGTTCATGTATTATTTTTCTGAATTTTTTTTATTGCTTTGTCTGTGTTTTCCTTGATTTTGGTTAGTTTTGCCTGTGTTTTCCATGATCTCTTTCCTAATTTCTTTGAGAGCCCTGAATATTATACTCTTGAATTCCCTATCAGGTATTTCCAGTGCCTTTTATTCTGCCAGAAGATCAACTGATGCTTTATTCTGGTTTACTGGAACCATCTTGTTCTGTTTTTTATATGTTCTGATATTGTGTGTTGTCTCCGAGACATTTAGGTATTATTTTCTTTATTTATTGATTGTAGGTTTGTTTGTTTCATCTTTTTGTTTTGTTTGGTTTGGTTATGTCTTAGAAGGTTTTCCAAGCATGCTTTGTTGCTTGCTCATCTGTGGGCACAATAGTTCTCACCCCTGGTCTGGTGTGCAGTCCTGGTCACTCATCCTCAGCTATGGAGAAGCAGGGCAGGTTCAGCAGGGGAAGAAGGGGCAGAGATGAGTTGTTTGTCTGCAGCGTGAACTGGGATGGGGACTGGAGTGGAGCCATGGCAGTCAGTGGGGTTTGAGTCCTGAGCCAGCAGGGAGGGGCCTGAGATCTGGGCCAGGTCTCCTTGAGGCCACAGCATGCTGTAAAAGGGGTCTGGACCCAGTGGGGAATGGCCTTGGTTTCAGGCCAGGTCTCCTTGGGGCCAAGGCCAGTGGGGCAGAGGAGAGAGGTATGAGGGAGTCAAAGGCAAGAGCAGAGCCAGCTAGATGGAGGAATGCAATAGGTTGTGTTGGTATTGTGTTCCCGTCAGTCAGGGTGGCCGATATGGGACAGTTGTAGCTGCTGTTAACCAGAGGGGTGGGGGTTGTAGGCATGTACTCCCGTGGTTACTGGGTGAGAGAATCTGAGCTCCTCCTTGAGTTGCAGCCAGCAAACATGGTCTTACTTAGCCCTGGTTGTGTCCCCACCATACCTCTACCTCCTATTGAGAATTCTGTGGAAGTGTCTTTCTGCATGCTGTGTTGGTTTTATTCCAAGATGGTCATGCTGAGTCATATCATTTGGCCAGAAACCACCACTTCACATCTCTATTCTTTCCTCGTTTTCTGTCAGTTTCTTCTTTTCCTCAGTAATTTCAAATTCTATACTTTATCCCTTCATTTAAGGTTCAGGGTTCTAGGGTTGATATCTGTATATGTTTTACTTGGTTTTTCAAGTCTTTGTTGTAGCAGGATGGCTTAATGTGCCTAACTAGTCCACCATTTTGGCTCTGCCCCCTCTCTAGAGCTTATTTATATGTGTGTGTACATTTATATGGTAATATAATCAACTCACATCACTAACATATAAGCCTTATCTATTAAAATATACCAGAAAAAATCTTGCTTTATCTGAAAGAAAATGACAGATATTATAAGAATTAAATGTTCCAGCAAACATTAATTAACTATAATAACAACAACCAAAAAGATAAGTCTCCATAAATTTAATCTTAAGGAAAAAAGTCATTTTAACTGAAAATGTTATTGTTCATTTTCGTATTTTATAAGTAATACCAAAACCTAACCTGTTGCCTTGGAGTCAATTCCAACCCATGGAAACCCCATGTGTTACAAGTAGAACTATTCTATAAGGTTTTCTTGGCTTTGATCTTTACAGAAGTACATTGTCAGTACTTTTCTTCTGCATTGCCAGTGGGTGGATTGGTACCATCAACTTTTAGCAGTCTAGCACAAACCATTTGTGCCACCCTGAGAACTTTGATATAAGTGATCCTAGGATAAAAATAAATTTCATCAGCAAATTTTAGCGACAAATGCAGAATTTTAAAAATATGTTATGATTATTAGTGACATTATATCAGCATTTTTTTCCTTATTGTATCTCATTTTCAAATTCTGAAGATGTATGGCTTCTGAGGAACTTAGAATAACAGCTTTCTTTGACAAAACTTTATCTCTGATTCTTGTTGCCTATGTGATAAACATCAATCTTCTTCTTTTTCCCTTGAATCTACAATGATTATTCAGTTATATATTGTATCAGTATATTACTTTATTTTGTAGTACAGTAGGGGCCCACCTATTATTGGGAAGCAGGGGAGACATAGATCATGATCACGTGTCCACAATTACCCCTTACTTATTGTCTTAGTTGTCTAGTGCTGCTATAACAGAAATACCACAAGCAGATGGCTTTAACAGAGATTTATTCCCTCACAGTCTATTAGACTAGAAGTCTGAATTCAGGGGATGGCTTTCTCTGTCTGTCGGCTCTGGAGGAAGGTCCTTGTCATCAATCTTCCCCTGGTCTAGGAGCTTCTCACATACATTGTGGTCTTTTCTTTCTTTCTGGTCTTTTTAATGATCTTTTGCTTTCTTCATGTATGATGTCCTTGATGTTATCACACAACTCATCTAGTCTTTGGTCATTAATGTTCAACGCATCACATCTCTTCTTGAGATAGTCTCTAAATTCAGGTGGGATATACTCAAGGTTGTATTTTGGCTCTAAGTGACTTGTTTTAATTTTCTTCAGCTACAACTTGAACTTGCATATAAGCAATTGATGATGTGTTCCACAGTCGGTCCCTGGTCTTGTTCTGCCTGATGATTTTGAGCTATTGCATCGTCTGTTTCCATAGATGTAGTCAGCTTGATTCCTGTGTATTCCATCTGGTGAAGTTCATTTGTATAATTGTCATTTATGTTGTTTAAAAAAGGTAATTTGCAATGAATAAGTAGTTGATCTTAAAAATTCTATTATGCAATTTTTGGCATCATTTCTATCACTAAGGCCACATTTTCCCCCTACCAATCCTTCTTTATTTCCAACTTTTGCATTCCAAACACCAGTAATTGCCAATGTATCTTGATTGCATGTTTGATCCATTTCAGACTGCAGATGTTGATGAAAATCTTCAAATTTCTTCATCTTTGACATTGGTGGTTGGTATGTAAATCTGAATAATAGTCATATAATTGATCTTCCTTTTAGGTATATGGATGTTATCCTATCACTGACAGTGTTGCACTCCAGGATAGATCTTGAAATGTTATTTTTGACAATGAATGGGATGCCATTCCTCTCCAATTCATTATTTCTGGCATAGTGGATCATATGATTGTCTGATTCAAAATGGTCAATACCAGTCCAATTCAGCTCTCTAATGCCTAGGATATCAATCTTCATGTGTTTCATTTCATTTTGGTGACTTCCAATTTTCCTAGACTCATATTTTGTACATTCCATTTTCTGATTATTAATGAATGTTTGTAGCTATTTCTTCACATTTTGAGTCGTGCCACATCAGCAGATGAAAGTCCCAAAAGTATGACTCCATCCACATCATTAAACTTGACTCTTTTTGAGGAGGCAGCTTTTTCCCAGTATTTTGAGTGCCTTCCAACCTGTGGTGTCATCTTCTGATGCTATATCAACAATGTTCCACTACTAGTGATAAGTTTTACACTGGCCATTTTTTTCAGAAGTAGACTGCCATGTCCTTCTTCCTAGTCTGTCATAGTCTGGAAGCTCTGCTGAAACCTGTCCCCCATGAGTGACCCTGCTGGTATTTGAAATACTGGTAAGATTGCTTCCAACATCACAGCAACACGCAAGCCATCACTGTTCAACAAACTGACGCTTATAGTGCTTCGTTTTTGCTTTACATATATTAGCTCATTTAATTCTTAAAGCAATTCTATGACTTATGAACTATTTTTATCTCATATTTACACATGAGAAAAATGAGGCTCAAAGAAGTTTAGTAACACATCCAAGGTTACACAGTTTTGAAATGAGATGGGATTTGAACTCTAGCCACCTATTTCACATACTCTGCTTCTAAACATCACACTTTCCACATCATTTTATTGGTGATTAAAAATAAATAAATAAAAACAGAACAAAAAAGATAGTTTGAGTCACCAGACATTAGAAACTGATTATTTCTAAAATAGTACATATAAAATAGGAAGCTGATTATCAATCCAGTGTATCAGAAAGTCATTAACTTTGTGAGAAGAAGAGTAAGGTAATTCTGTAGATGTATGCAGTTATAATTTTAAAAAGGGAAACAAAATCATACCTATTTTTTCCACAAATTCTTTCTGGGAACAGAATTGTTTTCTTACCACCACTCTAGAACTCTGCATAATCATAAAATTAGTTATTGCCACATTAACAATGTATCTGTAAATTATTAATGAGTATACCTTCAATTTCTTTGAACACTAATTCTTATTAAATAACAAAAAAAATGCTCTATATAAAATTGATGCTCATGAAAAACAACAGTTTTGACAGGAGCAGATGTTTCCATCTCATTCTTAATTCCCATACATCTATTCAGATGCTCCTGACTCCCTGAAATTCCAAATATAATTAGTAACAAAAATGCTTAGAATGGCATCCAACTTTGATAATATAAATATCTTTCTCTTCATGTAAATCTAAGACTGGATAGGAACAACTAGCAATAAGTGACACATTCTGTATTTTCATAACTTATAAGAATTTCAACTATGTTTCTAAATAAATTTAAAAATACTAATTGGAAATGGCAGACATTTCTTACATACTCTTGGTAGGTGTTGAATTGGAAAGTTGAATTAAAGGACTAAAAGTCAGATCCTATTTTTGTGATTCCTTGATTTTTGTATAAATACTTGACATTATTTTTTATTTTAAGATAAATTCTCTAAATTTAAACCAACTTACATATGCTACACTTGATTAAACTACTTTCCTAGTCTAGCATTCCGCTGTGTTTCTCTGTGAGTAGCATTATGACATGTTATTTAAGTTGATGATGTTTAATTAAAAATCTTAACAGAAATCTAATATTTGGAAAATAATACATATGAATGAAAAATGTGGCAAATTCATTTAATACTATATATTGTTGTTGTTGTTAGGTGCCATCAAGTTGGTTCTGACTCATAGTGACCCTATGCACAACAGAGAGAAACACTACCCAGTTCTGCACCATCCTCACAATCGTTGCTATGCTTGAGTCCATTGTTGTAGCCACTGTGTCAATCCATCTTGATGAGGGTCTTCCTCTTTTTTTCTGATCCTCTACTTTACTGAGCATGACGTCTTTCTCCAGGACTGATCCCTCCTGATAATATATCCAAGGTATGTGAAATGTAGTCTCACCATCCTTACTTCTAAGGACATTCTGGCTGTACTTCTTCCAAGACAGATTTGTTCGTTCCTTTGACAGTCCATGGTATATTCAATATTCTTTGCCAACACCATAATTCAAAGGTGTCCATTCTTTTTTGGTCTTCCTTATTCATTATCCAGCTTTTGCATGCATATGGGATGATAGAAAACACCATGGCTAGGGTCAGGTACACTTTAGTCTTCAAAGTAACAGCTTTGCTTTTCAACACTTTATTTCTTTTGTTTTTGTAGATTTTGTTTTTCCTGAGACTTTAGGTTTTTCTCCTTTATTTTGATAAGTAGTTTGTCAACTTTCTTTGTGGTTACCTTGAAATTTACCCTTATCTTCCTAGGTTTGCACCAATCTATTATTACTTGGTATCACCTTGTCTTCCTCTCCATTAAAAAGTTCTATACCTACACTGTTTATTCCCTCTTTTATTGTTCTGACATTGTTGTTATTTACAGATTAGCCTCTCTGGTTCCCTGTTTTAATTCTTTTGGTTTTGGAAAGTCCTTGAGAGTTCATTTCCTAGGGTAGTATCTGGCTGGTACAATCTTGAGTCCTAGATTCATGCTGTGGTCTGATGTTATCTGTTTTCAAACCAAAGGACTCCTTTTAATAATTCTTGTAAGTTTTGTTTTGTTTTACATATTCCCTTAATTTCTGTTTATCTGGAAATATCCTAATTTCACCATCATATTCGAATGAAAGTTTTGCAGGATATATTATTCTTGGTTGGCAATTTTTTTCTTTCAAGGTTTTATATATGTCATCCCATTGCCTTCTTGCCTGCATGGTTTCTGCCAAATAATCAGAACTTAGTCTTATTGTTTCTCCTCTGTATGTACTGTTCATTTTCCTCGAGCTGCTCTCAGGATTATTTCTTTGTCTTTGGTTTTAGCGAGTGTGATTATGATATGCCTTGGCGATTTTCTTTTGGGGTCTATCCTATGCGGGTTTCTTCGAGCTTTTTGGATGGTCAGCTTTTCATCTTTCATGATATTAGGGAAGTTTTCTGTCAGCAATTCTTCAATGATCTCTCTGTGTTTTCTGTTTCTACTCCTATTCTGGAACTCCAATCACTTGCAGATTTTTGCTTTTGATTGTATCCCACCTAATTCTCAGTTTTTCTTCAGTATTCTTCATTCTTTCTTCTGATTTTTCCTCAAAGTTGTATACAAGTGTTTGTCTTCTATTTCGCTGATCCCACCTTCCATCGTTTCAGACCTACTCCTCAGCCCTTCTATGACACTGACCATTTCTGAAATCTTGTTGTTTATCTTTTGGATTTCTAATTGTTGTTTTTGTATAATTTCTAGTTGTGAATTTACTTTGGCGTTTTGTTTCTGTATAATTTTCCTGAATTATTCCATTTTTTCTCTGTATTTTACATGAATTTGTCTGCCTTTTCCATGAATTTGTCTATTTTTTTCCTCATTTTTTTCGCTTTTTGAGTCATCTCTTGGATAACTCTGAATATTAGAGATTTGAATTCTCTATCAGGTACTTTTAGTGCCGTTTCTTCTACTGGAAAGTCACCTGGTGTTTTATTTTGGGTGCCTACTGGAACTATCCTGTCCTTTTTTATATACATGTTTTGATATTGTCTGCTGCCTTCAGGACTTTCAGTAGTTATTTTCTTCATTTATTGATTGTAGATTTGTTTGTTTTGTCCTGATTTTTTGTTTTATTTTGTTATGTCTGAGTAGGCGGGCAGTGCATTCTTTGTTGTTTGCTCATCCATCGGCACAATACTGTCCATGTCCTTGTCCAATGGGCAGGACCACTCACTCAGCTATGGTACAGCAGGGCCGGTCAAGCTGAAGGGGAGGGGCTGGGATTGTTTTTTTCAGCACGTACTTTGGCCAACAGGACAGACGAGGAATCAGTTCAGAGCAGGTTCCAGTAGGCTGTGCCTGTGCTTCTCGGGTGTGTGATGTTCAGTGCACAGTGAAAGTAGGCAGGAAGGAAGGAGGAGGTAGTGATGTGTGGACCTAAGGTGGGTATGGGAAAGAAGAGAGAGATGAGAGAGAAACAGGAGCCAAAAACAAAGAAACACACACACACAAAAGAGTGCTAAGGGAGCTTGCCATTGGAGTGGAGAGATGAGAGAAAGAGAAATGGAGAAAAACAAAAAGAATAAAAATAAAAAATAAATAAAATAGATAAAATTTAGAAAAAAAAAAAAAGCAACATCCCTAGGGATTGCACCAGTGCAGCTGCAAAGACTGGGGCAGTGTCTCCCAGGTTGCCAAGTACAGTTTGGCTAGAAGAGGCTTGCAAGCCAGGAAAAGAAAAAGAAAGCAAACAAAGAAACAGAATAGATCAAGACATAAAAAGAAAAAAGTCTCCAGGGATTCCACCAGCGTGGTAGCATGAACCAAGGAAGCAGTTCCCCAGCCAAGAGGTACCTCACAGCCTTTCAAGAAAAAGCAAAGCTGGCACATGGAGGCAGGTGTTTGAGGGAAAGGAGGGAGAGGTGGTGAGAGGCAGGGAAGTAACCAAAAGAATCGGAAAAAAGCAACTCCAGCAAGAAACAAATGGCACTGATGGAGCTGGCCAGTGTGGGTGGGGTGAATCC
The DNA here is from genome assembly GCF_000243295.1 of Trichechus manatus latirostris. Taxonomy (NCBI): domain Eukaryota; kingdom Metazoa; phylum Chordata; class Mammalia; order Sirenia; family Trichechidae; genus Trichechus; species Trichechus manatus. Next base: position 678,157 of record NW_004444255.1, read on the forward strand.
AAGCATCACAGGGCTGGAGTCAGTGTCTCCTGGCCGAGAGACTGAGGCCAGCAGGAATCAGCAAAGGCTGACTTGGAGGAGGAAGGGTGGGGGTTGGGAAAGCTTATACTGTTGGTTACTAGTTTTCTGTCTCCTTCTGGGAGCTCCATGAAGATTTCCCGTATTCCCTGTCTGCTGAGCTCCAACATGAGTCCAAGATGGCAAATTTGTGCTGCATTAGCTGATAGGGGACCTCCACACGTATCTCTCCTTGCTCTCTGTTCTCTGTCAGTTTCTTATTCCATTTAGTGCTTGGCAGAGTACTTTATGTCTTCATTAGATTCTTAGGGTTCCAGAATTGACATTTGTCTCTGTTTTACTTTGTATTTTGGGTATTTTCTGTGGAGGGATGGTGTGGTGCTTCTGTCTATAGGGCCATATCAGCTCCAAGTCCCCACTTTTCAACACTTTGAAGAGATTTGTCCAATGCAGATTTGCCCAAAGCAATGTGTCTTTTGATTTCTTGACTGCTGCTTCCATGGGTGTTGATTGTGAATATATGTAAAATGAAATCCTTGACAACCTCAATCTTTTCTCTGTTTATTATGATGTTGCTTATTGGTACTGTTGTGGACATTTTTGTTTTCTTTACGCTGAACTGTAAACCATACTGAAGGCTGTGGTCTTCGATTTTCATCAGTAAGTACATCAAGTTCTCTTCACTTTCAGCAAGCAAGGTTGTGTCATCTGCATAACACAGGTTGTTAATAAGTCTTCCTCCAATCTTGATGCCCCATTCTTCTTCATATAGTCCAGCTTCTCAGATTACTTGCTCAGTATACAGATTGAATAAGTATGGTGAACGGATACAACCCTAACACACACCTTCCCTAATTTTAAATCACACAGTATCCCCTTGTTCTGTTCAAACAACTGCCTCTTGATCTATGTCAGGTTCTTCATGAGCACCACTAAATGTTCTGGAACTCCCATTCTTCACAATATCATGCATAATTTGTTATGATCCACACAGTCAAATGCCATACCATAGTCAATAAAACAGAGGTAGACATCTTTCTGGTATTCTCTGCTTTCAGCCAGGATTCGTCCGACATCAGCAATGATATCCCTGGTTCCACATTCTGTTCTAAATCCAGCCTGAGTTTCTGGCAGTTCCCGGTCGATATAGTGTTGCTGCCACTTTTGAATAATCTTCAGCAAAATTTTGCTTGTGTGTGATATTAATGATATTGTTTGATAATTTCTGCATTTGGTTGGATCACCTTTGTTGGGAAAAGCATAAATATGGATTTCTTCCAGTCAGTTCCCCAGGCAGCAGTCTTCCAAATGTCTAGGCATAGACAACTGAGCACTTCCAGTGCTTCATGTGCTTGTTGAAACATCTCAGTTGGTATTCCATCAATTCCTGGAGCTTTGTTTTTGGCCAATGACTTCAGTGCATCTTGGACTTCTTCCTTCAGTACCATCGGTTCCTGTTCATATACTACCTCCTGAAATGGTTGAATGTCCACCAATTATTTTTAGTATAGTGACTCTGTGTATTCCTTCCAACTTCTTTTGATGCTTCCTGCATCATTTAGTATTTTCCCCTTAGAATCCTCCAGTATTGCAACTTGAGGCTTGAATTTTTCCTTCAGTTCTTTCAGCTTGAGAAATACTGAGCATATTCTTCCCTTTTGGTTTTCTAGCTCAGATCTTTGCACCTGTCATCATAATACTTTACTTTGTCTTCTAGAGCCACCTTTTGAAATCTGTTCAGCTCTTTTTCTTCATCATTTTTTCCTTTTGCTTTAGCTACTCGACATTCAAGAGCTGGTTTCAGAGTCTCTTCTTATACCTATTTATGTCTTTTATTTCTGTCCTATCTTTTTAATGACCTCTTGCTTTCTCCAAGTATGATATCCTTGATGTAATTCCACAGCTCATCTAGTCTTCAGTCTTTAGTGTTCAATGCATCAAATCTATTCTTGAGATGGCCTCTAAATTCAGGTGCGATATACTCAGGGTACTACTTTCACTCTTGTGGACTTATTCTAATTTTTCCAGTTTCAACTTGAATTTGCATATCAGTAATTCATGGTCTAATCCACAGTTGGCCCCTGGCCTTGTTCTGACTAATGATATTGAGCTTTTCCATTGTCTTTTTCACAAATATAGTCGATTTGATTCCTGTGTATTCCATCTGGTGAGGTCCACGTGTATAGTCACTGTTTATGGTGTTGAAAATAGGTATTTGCAACGAAGAAATCATTGGTCTTGCAAAATTCTATCATGTGATCTCTGGCATCGTTTCTATCTCCAAGACCATATTTTCCAACTACCAGTCCTTCTTTGTTTCCAACTTTCACATTCCAATCACCAGTAATTATCAATCCACCCTGTTTGCATGTTCCATCAATTTCAGACTGCAGAAGTTGGTAAAAATCTTCAATTTCTTCATCTCTGGCCTTAGTGGTTGGTGGATAAATTTGAATATTAGTCATATTAACTGGTCTTCCTTGTAGGCATATGGATATTACCCTATCACTGACAGCGTGATATAATGTCATACATCATGAAAATTAAATTTTGTACCCAAAACATACTAATTCAAATTACAGTCCTCTCTTAATATGTGTGTTTGTGTGTTACAATTTTTTTATTTTAAGAAATGTTTGGAAAAACCTATATATACTCCACTTGCCTTCACTATTTTTTAGTGGTTTCTATAATTGCTTTCTTTCTCTCTCACTCTCTTTTTTTTCTCTTCCTCTGTATGAACTAATAGAAAGTTGTGGACATCATAACTTTATTCCTAAATACTTCAGCATGTATTTCTGAAGAACATACTACACAATCATAATATAATTATCATACATAAAATTCTAACACTAATGATACTGTTATCTAATATACAGAACTTGTTCATATTTGTCCTAATTCATATTTTAGAATTGTTTTCTCTGTTTCTTTCTTTCAGTCCAGAGTCCAATAAAAGTGCATACATTACGTGTAGTTACCATGTATCCTTATTCTTATTTCACCTTTCATGCCTTTTCTGTCAGTATGTTTTTCATGACATTGATAATTTTGAAGAATCCTAACTAGTTGATAGATTAACAAACCTTATTAGGTTATTATCATTTTTCAAAAACATTGCCATATGTTTAAGTAATTTGGTCACTTCATCTCTTAGAGAATTCATGTTAGACCATAAAATTTTTGGCTTATTTGAAAGAGTTAAGAAACACTTAACATTTATTGATTTCCTATAATTTGCCATGCCATATTACTTTTTAAAAAATTATATTTTTCAGAGTACAAAATCTTCTAATATTCCATGAAATAATCATAGATACAATAGGTATTATGAGAGGAAAACAAACATCTTCCATTATACACACATACACATTCTGTCTATGAGTATATAGATCTATGTATATATAACAATGGGGCTTTGGTGGTGCAGTGATTGAGTTTTTGTCTGCTAACCAAAAAGTCTGCAGTTAGAATCCACCAGCTCTTCCTTGGAAACCCTGTGGGGCAGTTCTACTGTACCTTTCTTATAGTGTGACTATGAGTTAGAATCGACTCGATGACAACGGGTTTGGTTTTATATATAAAAACATACTGAAACACCTATACGGGTAGTTCCCGACTTACAGTGGGATTCCATTCCAATGACTCTGTAGTAAATCGGTTCTGAGGTAATTCGAATACCTCTTTTTTTTTAGTTTTCATTATTATTGCCTTTTATTGTCAGTATCTTTATAAATTCAATCTTTATTTGTCTTCAGGTGTTGGAAACACTACATGTAAGCTTACAGATACATTTTAATACATACATCCATATAAATTTACACAAATCATAAACATTTACTCTGATGATGAACAGTTGGACAATGTTGTCATTTTGTCAGTTGTGGTAATAACTCCACTTGTGCAACATTTGAGATCATCTGGATTACTCCTGGGAATGAAGATGAAGTTTCTAGTAAGAAAATTAGTTAGAGTTTTCTGTATGGTCCTTTTCTTTTTCTCTTCATGTATTTTGTGGTAACATCTTACTGCTTCCTGAATCTGCCCGACTGTAGCAAAACAATCAGGATTTGGGTCCATGTTTTCAAGCAACTGAAGCCCTGATTTAGTTTAGAAAACTAAATCTATACAGCACTGTTTGGAAAAGTAAGTTATAAAATTGAACATCTGCACGTGAACAGCTGACAATAACATCAGCAAATTATATGCTGCAACATTACATATCACTAACAATAAGATGTACCAAAAAAAGAAAAAACAAAAAGATAGTCTCAAGTGTGGTTTGTTGTAACTCAAATGTGTTGTAAGTTGAGGACTACCTTATATATTTGCCTGCACTCACGCACACACACACACGCCATACATGTATTTATATATTTAGGAAAATGTTTATCAATATTAATTCTTTTAATTTAACTAAAATCAACATTTTACAAATAAAATAAATGTGTCTCAAAACTAAGTATTTTATTCAAGACCGCTTATAAATGAAGCTTAGGGTTTTTATCTCAGAGTTTTTTCCTTGAAAACATGCTATTTACTCATTGAATAGCATGTTCACAGAGCCAATCTGTACAGATTCATTTCTATATATTAAATCAGAAGTTCTCGTTTGGTCTCATTAAGGGGATGAGATGTAGAATATCATAGTAGCTATTGGGGCAACTGCAAGTGTGAAAGAGCAGGAAAGCTTCGCATTTAAAAGAAAAAATCCAGCTCACTTAACTTTTGCCACCAATCATTTGAGAAATACTATATACAAGAAAGAGTAATTGTGTCTTCTCTTTTCAACTTAGTAACAGTAATGGTGTAACTTAATTGTTATATGTTAATTATCTCACATCTCTAATGCATTCAGTTGAACTGAGTAGACATTTTAAAGTTAGAAACACATCAACATTTATTTAAAAGTGTCTGTTAATGTAAGTATATTCTTTATATTTTGAGGACAAAAACAAGAGATCTAATTATGAAAAACATTAGATTTTTCAAGACAAAGATATCACCCTTATTGGTAGATTTGACATTACTATTATTAATTTGTATGTTTTCTTTCTTTAAAACATACATATATGCATATATATATTTGTTATTACTCCAAAAATAAAACTTTCAAATTTCTAAAAAAAAAATCATTAAGATATCATATAATTTTCCAGCTTTTCCTTTCTTATTACCAATCCTCCCTTTGCTCTAATCAATCTCAGGTATCTGTGACCCTAAGAAACAACTAGGGACTTGTTAAAATTCTGCTTCCTGGGATTCTCTGTCAAAGATACTCCTTTGGTTATTCTGAGGTCCAGGAATCTGCAGTTTTAGCAAGTATAACAGGATAACTAATGCTCAAATATAGCTTGAAAGCAACTGCTTTGATATACTAGATAAGGAGAGACTTTGTTTCCAGTACTTGTTTAGCAATTTGACTGTTGTGTTTGTATTTTGATGTTCTTTCAACATTGTTGGCTCTATCCTGGATCACTAGTCTCTTCATCATTGGTCACAATATAAAACTTCATAATGAAATCCTATTTCGTGCTAAATAGTTGTCTTACAGAACAGAAGAACAGAAGCTACCCTACCATTGAGTTGGCTCCCACTCATGATGAACCATGTACAAAATGTTATGCAATCCAGAGCCATTTTCATGATCATTGACATATTTGAGTCCATTGTTGCAGCTATTGTGTAGTGTCTTCCAAAGTAGGGGACTCATCTTCCAGTACTATATTAGGTAATATTTTCTTGTAAGCCATAGGGTTTTCATTGGCTAATTTTTGGAAATAGATTACCAGGCTTCTCTTCATAGACTACCTTAGTATGTAAGCTCTGTCCACCATGGGTGACCCTACTGGTATTTGAAATACTGGTGCTGTTCCTTCCAGAATCATAGCAACATACAAGCCACCACAATACAAAACATTGACAGATGCATAGTGGGAATATAATGCACTTCTATTTAAATTCCAATCTTTATTTTAACATACTACAACAACACAAAGATGCATGACTGTGTAAGTCTTTAGTGCATAATTGAAGGTTAAAACAAACAAACAAACAAAAAAACACTGCCGTCAAGTTGATTCTGAATCACGGCAACCATATAGGACAAAACAGAATTGCCCCATAGGGTTTCCAAGGCTGTAAATCTTTATGGAAGCTGACTGTCACATCTTTCTACCATGGAGCAGCTGGAGGGTTCAAACTGCCAAACAGTCAGTTGGCAGCCCAGTGCTCTAACCACGGTGACACCAGCATTCCTTAGTAGAAGTTTAGCTAATGGGAATTATATCATTTGCATTCAGGCTTAACTTGACTGCCCCTGTATATCACACATAAAGTTTAAAAAAATTAAAAACCAAATCAAAATACTTATACCTTTGCCTACATGTTTCACTACATGAACTTATTTCAACTTTAAACCTTGATTCCTAGTACTGAGTAGCACTATCTTAGAAGCAAGTAACATTTTCAATATCTAAAATACAATGTCCTCTTTTTCTTCAGCCCCTAAATAAAAGATTTAGCCTTGTTTGGGTCTCTTTTTTTTTTTTTTTTTGCCTTATTAGTAATTCCAGAAGAGAGGTGTAATGGACAAGTACTTTGAACAAAAATACATAGCTAGAAAATTGTGGACCCAAGCAGTCTGGCTCCTAAGTTTGTCGCTGAAAAGAAAATGGGTATACTTCATTCACAGGAACATTTTTTCAAAAATATGTTATTTTTGTTAGATGCCATCAAGTCAGTTCCAACTCATAGCAATCTTACGAACAACAGAAGAAAACACTGCCCAGTCCTGTGCTATCCTCACAATTGTTGCTATGATTGAGCCCATCGTTGTAGCCACTGTGTCAATCCATATCCTTGAGGGTCTTCTTCTTTCTCACTGACCTTCTACTTTACCCAGCATGATGTCCTTCTCTAGGGACTGGTCCTTTCTGATAACATGTCTAAAGTACATGAGATGAAGTACTGCCATCCTCACTTCTAAAAAGCATTCTAGTTGTACTTCTTCCAAGATAGATTTGTTCATTCTTCTGGCAATCCGTGGTATATTCAAAATTCTTCACCAACACCATAACTCAGACGCATCAATTCTTCTTTGGTCTTCTTTATTCATTTCCCAGCTTTTGCATGCATATGGCATATGAAGCAATAGAAAATACAACAGCTTGTGTCAGGTGCACTTTAGTCCTCAAAGTGACATCTTTGCTTTTTAATACTTTAAATAAGTCTTTTGCAGCAGATTTGCCCAATGCTATATGTCATTTGATTTCTTGACAGCTGCTTCCATGAACATTGATTGTGGACTCAAGTAAAATTAAATCCTTGACTACTTCAATCTTTTCTCCATTTATCATGATGTTGCTTATTGGTCCAGTTGTAAGGATTTTTGTTTTCTTTATATTGAGGTATAATCCATACTGAGGACTGTAGTCATTGATCTTCATCAGTAAGTGTTTTAAGTCCTCTTCAATTTCAGTAATCAAGGTTGTATTGTCTGCATATAAACAAACAAAAAAACCAAATGTGTTGCAGTCGGGTGGATTCCAACTCATAGCGACCCTATAGGACAGAGTAGAACTGCCCCATAGAGTTTCCAAGGAGTGCCTGGAGGATTTGAACTACCGACCTTTTTTGGTTAGCAGCCGTAGCACTTAACCACTAGCCACCAAGGTTTCCCATCTGCATATAGCAGGTCGTTAATGAGTCTTCCTCCAATCCCAATGCCATTTTATTCTTCATTTAACCCAGCTTCTCGGATTATTTGGTCACTATACAGATTGAATAAGTATGGTAAAAGAATACAACCCTGACTCGCACCTATCCTGCTTTTAAACCATGCAGTACCCCCTTGATCTGTTTAAACTACTGCCTCTTGGTCTATGTACAGGTTCTGCATGAGCACAATAAAGTGTTGTGGAATTCCCATTCTTCTCAATGTTATCCATAATTTATTATGACCTACACAGTTGAACGCCTTTGCAGAGTCAATAAAACACAGCTAAACATCTTTATGGTATTTTTTGCCTTCAGCCAAGATCCATGGGACATCAGCAATGATATCCCTTGTTCCATGTCCTCTTCTGAATCTGGTTTGAATTTCTGGCAGTTCTTTGTCGACGTACTGCTACAACTCTTTGTGAATGAACTTCAGCAAAATTTTACTTGTGTGTGATATTAATATTTTCAAAAATACCAGTATATTAATAATATGCCATATCCAATGTTACTGGCAAGCATATATTCCTATATTCTCATTTCTCCATAAACACCAGAATACATTATTCTGTGTGGTCCTAGGTATGCACTATATAAGAGTTAATTTTCAGATATCTTTGTACACAAGATGACTATGCTGTGTAAATTTAAATCTGCTAGTGAATAAGCTTTAAACTCATACTTCTGGAGAATTTAGATTGAAATAAACAATCCCTATATAATTAAATGGATATTGTGAAACTGTTCTTATCTGGACACATTTAACATCCTATCAGTTTTCTCTTGGTTGCTTTTTTTTTTTAATGTCTGGGAACTAAAACTTTGTTCCTTATATTAAGCCTCCTGGAATGTTTTCCCTGAGAACATGTACTTCATCATAATATAACACACCATTCTTTTAAGGTCTTATTAATTCTGCTTTCTATCATCACTGATTCATACATATTTAAGAGATACTTAAAACCAGAAGCAGTTTTTAAAATTCAGAAAATATATAAAATTTTTCATAATTTTAGGTTAATGATATAGTTCTAAAGTTCCAGAGAATTTGTTGAATCTGTTTCTCAAGAAACAGAAAATTTGGCCTTCACAGTTTGTCTTAAGAACAATAGTAAGTGGAGGACAGTGTCTCAAAGTATGCACACATATATAAGAATCACCTGTGATGCTATAAACTTGGCAGGTATTTCCTGCTTCTTAATCTCAGAGTCCCTCTCTGTATGATACTTTCATTTTTAAAAAAAGAATTTCATATGTGAACATTAAAGTTTATGAAGCACAATTTTGAGAGAAAGGACCAAAACTGGTTTTGGAGTTCAGAGTATTCGTTCAGAACTGATTTTCAGAAATCTTCTTAAGTCAGAGAATGATTTCAATGGTTCTGAAATTGTTGCAAAAGTAGTTTTTGCAGTTCTACAAGGAGCGTAAAGATCAGTCTTTGTAAGTTTGGGGCAAATGGGACAAAGGATTCAAGAGAACTATAGATTTCTTAGAGCTTGGCTAAAAGACAGAGAGAGTCTTTTTGAAGAGACACAGATGCCAAAGTTTGGTGTGATTAAGAAAATAAAATAGGTGCAGATTTTTGAAAATTAGAGAAGCTACAGGCCACTGTTTTTACTGGTTCATTGATGTGAAAGAGTCAAGGTTGCAGGGTTTGCATTGCACTAGGCAGTCTGGTTTCCAAAGTCCATAGGTGATAGTTTTCTGAGAATCCAGCAAAAAATAGTAGAACAACAGTATCTCCAAGAAATACAAACTCTTTTCACACTGAATTTCTAATCCTTACAATAACTTTAAGGCTACACACTTTATATGTGCAAGACATGTGGTTGTAAATAACATTAATAGAATGCCAAACGCTGTGTTCTTTCCACCGTTGTAAGCTGTCCCTTACCTAGTGGGAACATAATAGATATGAATCCCATGACTCCGTTATACTCTGTTCTGCCTGTGAATCCTATCTATAAATCTGCCATAAGTCTAACCAAATGAGATGTCCCATGGCCTCAGAGCCATCTTTTCCCAAAACGATCTTTAGGACTAAGGAGATCTTTCATAATCACTCCCTTTCATCAGCCAAACACCCAGAATGCAAGCACTATGTCATCATTACCTCTACTGTGTAGTTACCTCCGTATCTCTTCATATCACAAAGCTCACCATATGAACTCCTTGTAGGCAAACACCCTATGCCCTCAGTCTGTCAGAAAACACCCTATACCTCTTCTTTTGCCGAAAACCCCGAACTGAGTGCACTAGTTCTATTGAGGGATATCATGTGGTGACTTATTTTTCTCATACCGCTATTACTCTCAGTGCAGGAGATGGGATTTGTATAGTACTTAGTGAACATTTATCCAAATATATTTTTTCCCTTTATTGTTTCTTAAGAAACCCTGATCTGTTGAGGTGTCTGCCAGTTAGTGATGAGTATGGGCAAGATATTACCTTCCTTTCAGTTGTCCTGTACTAACAACTGTCTTAGTCTTAGTCTAGAAGTTGACAGACTAGGAAAAAGGATCTGGCTGTCTACTTCTGAAAAATTAGCCAGTGGAACTCTTATGAATACCAGCATAACATTGTCTGATACAGTGTCAGAAGATATGACCTCAGGTTGGAAGACACTCAAAATATGACTGAGGGAGAGCTGCCTCCTCAAAGTAAGGTCAACCTTAATGACATGGATGGAGTTAAGCTTTCAAGATGTTCATTTGCTGATGTGGTTATGACTCAAAATGAGAAGAAACAGCTGCAAACATCCATTAATAATCAGATGTGGAATATACGAAGTATAAATCTAGGAAAATTGGAAATCCTCAAAAATGAAAAGGAATGCATAAATATCGATATCCTAGGCATTAGTGAGCTGAAATGGAATAGTATTGGCCATTTTAAATCAGACAGTCATATGATCTACTATGCCAGGAATGCATTCATTGTCAAAAAGAACATTTCAAAATCTACCCTGAAGTACGACATTGTCAGTGATAGGATAATATCCATATGACTACAAGGAAGACCAGTTAATATGACTATTATTCAAATTTATGCACCAACCACTAATGCCAAAGATGAAGAAGCTGAAGATTTTTACCAACGTCTGGAGTCTGAAATTGATCAAACACGCAATCAGGATGCATTGATAATTACTGGAGATTGGACTGTGAAAGTTGGAAACAAAGAAAAAGGATCAGTAGGTGGAAAATATGGTCTTGGTGATATAAACATTGCCAGACATCACATGATAGAATTTTCCAAAACCAACAACATTTTCATTGCAAATATCTTTTTTCAACAACATAAACGGTGACTATACGCGTGGAGCTCACTGGATGGAATACACAGGAATCAAATCAACTACACCTGTGGAAAGAGACGATGGAAAAGCTCAATATCATCTGTCAGAACAAGGCCAAAGGCCAACTGAGGAACAGATTATTAATTGATCCTATGCAGGTTCAAGTTGAAACTGAAGAAAATTCAAACAAGTCCACGAAAGCCAATGTATGACCTTGAGTATATCCCACCTGAATTTAGAGACCATCTCAACAAGAGATTTGACACATTGAAAACTAATCACTGAAGACCAGATGAGTTGTGGAATGACGTCAAGGACATCATGCATGAAGAAAGCAAGAGGTCATTAAAAAGACAGTAAAGAAGGAAAAGACCAAAATGGATGTCAGAAGAGACTGAAATTTGCCTTGAAGGTCAAGTAGCTAAAGCAAATGGAAGAAATGATGGAGTAAAAGAGCTGAACAGAAGATCCCAAAGGGCAGCTCAACAAGACAAAGTAAAGTATTTATCTTAGTTATCTAGTGCTGCTGTAACAGAATAACACAAATGGATGGCTTTAACAAAGAGAAATTTTTTCTCTCACAGTCTAGTAGGCTATAAGTCCAAATTCAGGACATCAGCTCCAGTGGAAAGCTATCTCTCTCTTTCAGCTCTGGAGGAAGTTCCTTGTCATCAATCTTCCCCTGGTCAAGGAGCTTTTCAGCGCACCTACCCCATGTCAAAAGGATGTGCTATTCTCGTGGCTCTTTTTTCTTGGTAATATGAAGTCCCCAACTCTCTGCTTGCTTCCCTTTCCTTTTATCTCTTGTAAGATAAAAAGGATGTGACTTTAGTAAGGGTGTTACAATCCCACCCTAATCCTTTTTAACATAAAATTACAATCACAAAATGGAGGACAGCCACACAATACTGGGGATCATGGCCTAACCAAGTTGACACATATTTTTTTTGGGACACAATTCCATCCCTGACAGCATTATAATGACAAGTGCAAAGACCTGGAGTTAGAAAACCAAAAGAAAAGAACAAACAGCATTTCTCAAGCTGAAAAAACTGAAATAAAAATTCAAGCCTCCAGTTGCAATATTGAAGGATTTTACGGGCAAAATATTGAATGATGTGAAGCATCAAAAGAAGATGGAAGGAATACACAGAGTCACTGCACAAAAAATGAACTGGTTGGCATTCAGATATTTCAGGAGGTAGCATATGAATAAGGAAGACCTAAGAAGAACTGATTCATTGAATTAGGGTGTTGGCGAAGAATATTGAATATACCATGGATTACCAAAGGAATGAACAAATCTGTCTTGGAAGAAGTACAGCCAGAATGCCCCTTAGAAGGGAAGGTAATGAGACTTCATCTTATGTACTTTGGACATGTTATCAGGAAGAACCAGTCCCTGGAGAAGGACATTGTGCTTGGTAAAGTAGATGGTTAGCAAAAAGGAGGAAGGCCGTCAACAAGACGGATTGACACAGTCGTTGCAACAATGGGCTTGAGCATAACAGTGATCATAAGGTTGGCACAGGACCGAGCAGAGTTTTGTTCTGTTATACATAGGGTTGCTATGAGTGGGAGCGGACTCGATGGCACCTAACAATAATAACAACTACTAACGACAGCAATAATCAACATGCAGGCTATTTCTTTTAATTTATTATTGTTACTAATATAATAATAATAATAGACAAGTAGAGAAAAAAAGACGTAAATAAGGTAAACAAGAAAAAGGAAAGGAGAAAGAAAGAAGCGTTGTCATTTGATTTAAAGTATTTTTCTCTGATTCTTGTTTTTGATCCTCCTGATGATTTGAGCATTTATCTACAGGATGACCTATGAAACTATGCCTTTTTAACCTTCAAAATTTGCAGTGTATAATATTTTTTCTCATCATGAAAACACACCGAATTTTTAACTTGGATCTTAGCACCTGTCTTGCTTCTACCTTAAAAATCACTCAGTCATCCCACTCTCTATGTACAAACTCTAATCTTTCCATCTTTTTTCACTAAATTTATTCCACTTCAACTGTTTTTAGAACTTGGTCAGCCTTATCAGCTTTCCCTGAATCCATTCATTTTCTTGATATTTCTCATTCTCAATCTCAGATTTCTTGGTCTATCACTTCAAAAATAGCTTTCCATTATTTCAAACTCCCTTATTGCTCTGTCGCTTTGTTTTACAACTTGAACAAATCTTTAATCACGGATGAATTCTAATTTCTGTTCGGTCCATTTCTGAAGCAGAGCAGCATGGCATGCTACAGAAAGTCACACCACAGGGAATATGGGCATGTGGGTTAATTACAAATTCATTATCTCCAATATCAACAATCATATTAATTTTATCTAATAAGAACACTCTCCTATAATCCACACCTATTGCAAATCCCTTCATTGCTTCTATGTACTTAAAAAGTAGAAGTAATCTGATTGAAATTTACTCATTTTACAAAGTATACAAAATCATTTTGCTTTCCACCTATGAGAACAAAGATAGCCCCACTTCTATTCAAATACTTCCCCAAGTACTTTAGATTCTTTCTGCACTTGTTATTATTTTTTAATGAAAGCAGGGAAGTACACCAGAACTGACTGAAGTTGTGAGGTCTATGTATGATTTAAATCATGTAGTGCATATAAGTGTAGGGACCTTCTTAGTCTTCGTCTCCAAGTATGTGATAATCTAGATATACTTTGTTCAACCTATTATTTTAATTCACAAAATGACCGGATTGAAATTAGCTAGAGAGTCTCAATCTCTTACTAGTGTATGGACTGTAGACCAGCATAGAGAAGTATTGTTAGAAATATAATAAAAAAAAGAAAACTCAAGAAAATAATAGCAAAACTTTATATAATGCTTATTTCTTGCTAAGTACTATACCAAGTGCTTTGCATGGCCTTATCTCATTTCATCCTTATAATGAATGATTTTATCAAATCCGAATTAAGAATAATTTTTAGAGGAAAATGGTGACAGGAAACATGGATAATACGTAAGAATATGAGGATCATCAGAAAAGAATAAGAGGTCAAACTAATGTTGAGGTTGTTGGAGAGGTATACTGAGGGAAGTCTGGGAAGCCTTCAATTAGATTATTAACAATTTCATAAATGTCCACTTATATATTGTGTATAAAACTTTCTCAAATAAAGAAAATAGAAAAACCTGTATTTATTTTTGTTCAAAACAAACAGAGTTTTAGTTGACTATACGGATTTGGATGTTTGTGCCAATAACATCACAAATAACATCATCATAATAATTATTATTATTATTTGAATTTTTTTTCTAGAATGTCAATTTTTATGTAATAACATTATGCTTTTTAAACTTTTTTCTTATTGCTACCACAGTGCAAGCCTACTCTGTACAAGTTAGAAGTATTCAGTTTTTGTTGTATTAAGAAAACAGATAAACTCTCCTTACTTAGAAGTTTTTTAAGGGGGACTAATCCAGAAAATTAAAAGAAAGCATTTGCAAAATTGCGTTTTTCTTTATCTTAATGATTACCACCACAGGCTTACATACATCGTCATAGTTTTAAGTACGTAAACTTTCTAAAACCCATTTAGACTCATTTAGTAATATGCACACTGAGTAAGTACAATGTGCGCTGAATGTTCTGTGAATTAGAAATCAGTGCTGTAAAAACTGTCCTCAAAAAATAAGCAGCCATAGAAACAGCTGGAAAACAATTATGCTTATCCAGCCTTATAAAATGTAGTTTAAAGTGAAAGAAATGAGGAAAACACTATTCATAATTTCTTTTAGACACAAAAGAATCATAAAAAAGCTTCCCAGAGGATAGTGTACTCAATTCTTCCTATTGCTAAAGAAGAGTTTTCAGAAAGAGTCTGTAAGAATATAATAACATGAATTGTCAAAACTGGACCGTTTTTAGTTCTTGTAATTTAGGGAAAAAAAGTAAAGTACTTGTTCCTAAAAGCAGAACAAAATTAAAGTTATAATTATACAAAAGACTACACAGTGGCAGCTGCAAAATTTCTTACATTATTCACCAACTTTAATTTCCAGAATTAATCCTGATCTTATTGACTGCCTTATTAGCTGCTGTAAATAGCAAAGCAAAGTGTGTTTTTGGGAGGAAGTTGGAGGCATCTGAGTTAGGGATGACAAGTGGCGTTATGATATATACTCCCTACTCCCTAAATGGTATAGTCAATTCCCCAGCATATGAAAAAGCACTTCAAGTATATTGATAATAACATCAAAACTTTATTACTTTCATAATTAAAACTGAAACATTTAATTTTTTTAAGTTTTTATGTGCTGGGGAGCATTTGTTTTCCTGATTTGTTAAGGAACATAACAGAATATAAGTATTGTTCTTTTTCCTAGTAATTCTATCCTTATTTTTCCTCTGTTAAACTAGCTTCTATTTGCTCTTCACTTCTACAATGTTAATTGCTCTCAATCATTGATTGTGGATTCTCAGAAAAACCTATATATTCACTCAACCTGTGCTATTCTAATATTTTAATTTCTATAATACGTTTGATTATTTATTATTTCTGCTTTGGATCCCTAGTTGCATCTCTTACTACAGCTTTGAGTAACGGATATTTTGAATAATTTGTAATATCTAATTCACCTTGTCTATTGTGCTGGAGTAGTACAGTTCGGAGAACTGACCTAATCTAGAAGGGTCCATAGTTATTCTTAGTTAATCATTATAATTCACACGTCTACAAGCGGGTAGAGCCCTGGTTGTGTGGTGGTTGATAGCTGGCTGCTAACCAAAAGGTCGGTAGTTAGAATCTACCAGCCACTCCTCTGAAACCCTATGGGACAGTTCTACTCTGTCCTATAGGGTCTCTATGAGTCAGAATCTACTCAAAGGCAACAGGTGAGCAGTTGGTAATTTTGGAAGTTAACCTAATCCATCATGGACATTATAGTCCTCTTTTGATGGCCATTGGTAAAGGAAAAGACATATGCATGGGTGTCTTAGTCATCTAGTGCTGCTACAACAGAAATATGACAAGTGGATGGCTTTAACAAAGAGAAATTTATTCTTTCACAGTCTAGTAGGTTACAAGTCCAGATTCAGTGTGTCAGCTCTAGGGGAAGGCTTTCTCTTTCAACTCTAGAGGAAGGTCCTTGTGATACCTCAGTCTTCCCTTGGTCTGGGAACATCTCAGAGCAGGAATCTCAGGTCCAGAGACGCACTCTGCTCCCGGCATTGCTTTCTTGGTGGTATGAGGCTCCCATGTGTCTCTGTTCGCTTCTTTCTTTTATATCTCAAAAGAGATTGGCTTAAGACACTATCCAATCATGTATACCTCGTCAGTATAACTGCTACTAATCCATCTTATTAGATCATAGTGACTGAATTTACAACGCATAAGGAAATCACATCAGATTACAAAGTGGTACACAGTTATACAAAACTGGGAATTGTGACCCAGCTAAGTTGACAGATATTTTTGGGGGACACAATTCAATCCACGACAATGGGTTTACCAGTTGGGAGATATATATTTTTATCTATCTATATAGATAGACATATGTCAAATTTGATTATTCAGGTCACAATAATTTCAATTTTTCAGATTCCTATAATTTACTAAAAAAATTAAAAATTAAGTAATGATATTTAAAAAAAAGAAAGTTAAAATTATGGACTTCAATTAATTAAGAAATGTTTAAACATAAATAAAAACAAAAACCCAAACCCACTGCCATCAAATTGATTATGACTCATAGCAAGCCTATAGGACACAGTAGAACTTCCCCATAGGGTTTCCAAGGCTGTAAATCTTTACAGAAGCTGACTGCCACATATTTATCCTGTGGAGCAGATGGTGTGTTTGAACTGCCAATCTTTTGGTTAACAGCCAAGAATTTAACACACCAGGTCTCCTTTTAAACGTAAATAACTGTACTTAAATAAATCCACATTCAAAAACCAGTGAGAAAAATTTTTTTTTTTTCCCTCTTCATCAGATAATATCCAACCCATTCTAGAATTCCACTGAACTCATGCTTACAAAAGTTATCAGCTCACTCATTGTTGTGGAAATATGAAAATCCCCCTTGTCCTTAATGTATACTCTAAAAAACCATTAGTTTCTTAGATATTCAATGAGGTTTGAAGATTTTGTTGATAAGGTCATCCAAGATATAAAGGTGTCTCTTCACAAGAAAATTGTAATTTTAATGAGTGTTTCTAAAAGTCAAATGATGGTTACATATTCATGCTAAGTTCTGTAGGTCAGAAGTAAAATTTTAACTTGTTGGAACTTCAAAATAGAGTGAACCAGCTCCTTGTACCTCCATATTTGGCCCAGATCCAAAGTGTTATGAGACAGGCTTTTACTTTTTAGGCCATTTGAAGCATTTCTATTAGCTTGCCTTCTTGAAGTATGTTCCTTAGTATATTGAAATTATTCCCAACAATATCAATTAGAGACTCCTTTAATGAATTCAATCAAAGCTTTAAATAGTCTTTATAATAAACAATTCTTATTCATGAATGAGATAGATGATCTTAGAAGATAAATTTCCATAAGAAATAGGTGTAGAGGTAAACATTTCTGAAATTGGGGTCTGTGGCATATGGGGTCTATGTAAACTTATCATAATATATAGGATTGATGCTGATAAGAGCTTAATTGGTGCCAAGACATAAGAAAATAAAGTGACCCAACAGAATGTGGAAATTATCAAACAATATCATTAACATCAAATGCAAGTAAAATTTTGCTGAAGATAATTCAAAAACAGTTGCAGTAGTACATCCACAGGAAACTGCCAGAAATTCAACCGGATTCAGAAGAGGACACAGAGTAAGGGATATCATTGCCAATGTTAGATGCATCTTGGCTGAAAGCAGATATACTAGAAAGATGTTTGCCTGTGTTTTATTGACTATGCAAATGTGTTCAACTGTGAGGATCATAATAAATAATGAATAACATTGCAAAGAATGGAAATCCCAGAACACTCATGTGGAACCTGTGCGTACAAGAAGAGATAGTCATTGGGACAGAACAAAGGGATACTGCATGGTTTAAAATCAGGAAAGTGTGCATCAGGGTTGTATCCTTTCACCATACTTATTCAATCTGTATGCTGAGCAAATAATGTGAGAAACTGGACTATATGAAGAAGAACGTGCCATCAGGATTGGTGGAAAACTCATTAATCTACTATATGTAGATGACACAAATTGCTTATTGAAAGAGAAGAGGACTTGAAGCACCTACTGATGAAGATCAAAGACTACAGCCTTCTGTATGGATTACACTTCAACATAAAGAAAACAAAAATCCTCACAACTAGGCCAGTAAACAGCATCATGATAAACGGAGAAAAGATTGAAGTTGTCAAAGGTTTCATTTTACTTGGATCCACAATCAACAGCCATGGAAACAGCAGTAAAGACATCAAACGATGTGTTGCATTGGCCAAATCTTCTGCAAAAGACCTCTTTAAAGTGTTGAAAACCAAATATGTCACTTTGAGGACTAAGGTGTGCCTGACCCAAGCCATGGTATTTTCAATCACCACATATGCATATGAAAGTTGGGCAATGAATAAGGACAGCCAAAGAAGAATCGATGCCTTTGAATTATGGTGTTGTTGAAGGATTTTAAATATACCATGGGCTGCCAGAAAATCAAACAAGCCTATCTTGGAAAAAGTACAGCCAGAGTGCTGCTTGGAATTGAGGATAGTGAGGCTTCATTTCACATAATTTGGATTATCAGGAGGGACGAGTCGCCTGAGAAGGATATCATGATTAGGAAGGTAGAGGGTCAATAAAAAAGAGGAAGTCCCTAATGAGATGGATTGACACAATGGCTGAAACAATGAGCTCAAACATAGCAAAGATTGCAAGGATTGAACAGGACAGGGCAGTATTTCGTTCTGTTGCACATGGGGTTGCTGTGAGTTGGAACTGACTTGAAGGCACCTAACAACAACAAAAGCTAGAAAATGTATTAGTCTTTAAGGACGAGATAATCCCCTTTTCTTTTTTGAGGTTTTGGAGCTATCAAAAGAGAATAGAAAGAATGAATCACTGGTAAGTTGAAAAGTAACAAACATTGACTAACAACACATTCATTTAAAAAAAAAAAAGAACTTCTTGAATGACTGTTTTTGTGACTGGTTCTGTGTAAGTACTAGGGGTACTACAGAGAACAAAACATATACATTTTGCCCTTATAGACTTACATAAAACACTCTAATTTGGAAACACATATTTTTAAGAGTTTTATAGGAACCAGTGCTGCAGCCCATAGCTAATGTCCCCTAAATTATGGTGCACCTGAGGTATTATGTTCTATGTCAAGATGTGAACTACATCAACAAGGGGTGTCAGTCTAAAAGATAGTTCCAAATGTTGTTTCTCAAGACTTGGAGATTACCAATCACTGCAGAAACCAAATCGCATCACATTATTTTATGCTGACCAACTCATGTGATTCCATAAAATCTGCACTCTCAATATTTTGTCTAGATGGCTGAAAATAGTGAAGATTGGTTAAGGAGTGGATGTGATCATTGATGGGATGTCATAGTTCTCTACATGGAGGCCCTCTTTATTCCTTGCAGGATGCTTTTGGGAGGGTGACTTTCCCTGAAACGGTCAGCTGAGAAGAAGCTATTGAAATCAGGGAGCCAGTTCAGATACAATCACAGATAGTACATGTATACATGAAATGTATTCTCTGATTGAAATACAGGATGGAACACGTACGTGTGAGAAATATTAGCACAAAATTAATATGTGAGTCAAGAGAAGAGATGTGACAAAATGCATTAAATCAACACCAACTAAAACAGAAGAGAGAGAGAAGTTGCTTATACAGAGAATAGAACAAGAGCACAAATCCAGCAGAGCAAGCAGTGACACAAACAGATATATGTACATCAATGTTCAGTGTAGCACTCTTCACAATTGCTAAAACACAGAAACAAATGTTCACCAATATATGAATGGATTAAAAAGAAAAATGTGCTATATATACTGTTGTTGTTGCAAGGTGCCCTAGAGTTGATTCCAACTCAGAGTGACCCTATGTACACTGCTCTGTCCTGCGCCATCCTCACAATCATTGCTATATTTGAGTCCACTGCTGCACCCACTGTGGCAATCCATCTCCTCAAGGGTCTTCCTCTTTTTCACTTTATCTCTGCCTTACCAAGCATGATGTCCTTCTCTAAGGACTTGTCCCTCCTGATAACATGTCCAAAGTATGTGAAACAAAGTCTCCCCATCTTCACTTCAAGAAGCACTCTGGCTGTGCTTCTTCCAAGACAAACATACTAGTTTTTCTGGCATTCCATGGTATATTCAATATCCTTTGCCAACACCATAATTCATCAATTGTATACACACAATGGAATGTTATTCCACCACAAAGAGAAATGAAGTACTGATACATATTACAACATGAATGAAACTTAAGAACATTATGGTGAGTGAAGCAATTCAATTATAAAATGCCAAATATTGTCAGATTCCATTTATGTGAAATAACTAGAGTAGTTTATTGAATATACCATGGACTTCCAGAAGAACAAAAAAAGCAGTCTTAGAAAAAATAGAACTGGAACACTCCTTAGAAGCAAGGATGGTGATATTTGTCTTGTTTACTTTGGACATGTCATCAGGAAAGACTAATCACTCGAGAAGAACATCATGTTTGGTAAAGTGAAGGCTCAGCTAAAATGAGGGAAACCCTCAGTTACATGAATTAACACAATAGCCTCAGCTATGAGCTCAAACATATCAAAATCATGAGGATGGTGCAGAACCAGGCAAGGTTTAGTTTTGCTATACATAAGTTTGCCATGAGTTGAAGCTGACTCCACAGCAACTAACAACAACAATATTAAGACAAAAGTTTATCAGTGGTTAATGAAGGTGGGAGGGAGGCAGAAAGCGAGAGTCATTGTTTAGGAAGCATTGCATTTCTGTTTATTGGGATGGAAATTTTGTAATGGTTATTGGTGATGGTTGCACAACACGATTAATATTAATTGATGTCGCTAAATTGTACATGTGAAAAATGTTAAATTGGCAAATATTGTATTATATGTATTTTTACAACAATAAAAAAGTAAGTTGCAAAATTAACATTACACATTTTCTAAACCGAGGGACATATTTGAGAAGAGAGACTTGTGATCAATATCATACAGCTGTTGTCAGTGGACAGAAGTAGTGTTTGCTGTTCTTACATAGCGTACATAAGCAACAAAACAATGCACTAAAATCAGCACCATAGAAGTTCTGATCTATATGTGCTTTTTCATAAACCAAAATACATTATTGTTTTCATTGTTTGTTTGAATACAATGGACTTCAGGGAAAAGCTAGCTTTCCAGATAAAACTTTTAGGAATTAAAACGTCTAATTTATGAAAAAAAATGTCTTCTACTAAAAATGATATTGGAAATCTGGGGCCTAGGGAAGTTTTATTTTGAAACATAAAATTAAATTGTAACATTTGTCTGGATTATGAAGTCTCTAGTTAGCTTTCATGGAAATCTTAACAATGTAAGGGAGAAATCAAGACTGTCAGCAAACACATTTAGAGATGAAAAAAGGAATATTCCAAATACAATTAGGTTAAGACACAATCGTAGGTCAAATACAGATTTTCCCTTATGCCAAAATTATATATATATTCTAGATTAATCACTTCCCTATAAGAAAACTAAATATCATTTAAATTTAAATCTATGGCTGTAAAAGTGCTAAGGAACAAGATTTTTCACTCAGACCATAAACTTCAAATTATAGAGACTGAATAATTTGCTTGAATGATATATGTATTGCTTTTCAATGAGAATATTGTTTTGTGTTGTTGAAAATATATTCTAAGACTTTGTAGTTAACCTAGGATGCAAATACAAATTCAAGAGCCATCCTTAAACAGTTAGCAATGTAAGGTAATTGATTGGTCCTGGAATAATAAGTTTGCCAAAGAGGAGAGGGAAAATTATAGTTACAAGTATCAAAAGCAATTCGTAAAGTGTAAGACCAATGCATGAAACCAATGCATATAAATAGTCTTAAGGTTACAAGTTTTATATTTTTACATTGTTAGTTAAAGAAGATGATTTCTTAGGATAGTATTAAGGTAATTCTTATTTTCTGTGATGGATTTGGAATACATAGATTTGCCAATTACACTATGAAAGAAGTATCACAGATCTAACCTAAGTAGGATTACATACGAGTAACCAATGTATTTTTTTTATAATGATGAATTATGCCAAATGTTTCAAAAAGTCTTCAATTTAATATTGCTTTATTCGCTTAAAGATATTAGAGTGGTCCTAGGGAGTTAAAAATAGTTTTTGTGTTCATTCATTTACAGATTAATTTCCCTATTCATTTAATAGATATAAACTTGAGAACCCAAAAGTGTTGTTTTTGGAGCAAAGAATCAGACAAAGTCTTTGTTCTTCAGAGGTCTATCGTTTCTTATTAGTAGAGGGAGATAAACAATAAGGACCTTTATACACAATAAGAAAATTTCATAAAATGATATGTTATGAAGATGACAAAATATAAAAGGTAATGTACAGCAAGTGGCTAGAGGGAGGGAGAGGGGACTACTAACACTGGTTACTTGGGAAAAGTTTTTTCTGAGGCGGTAATATATACTCACAAGGAGTCAACCTGGAGATGGTATGAGACAGATGAAACTTAAGTGCAAGACCTGAATGCACTGGTGTAATGAAGGTTAAATGAAGAAGAGAAAAAGCATCACAGGTAGATCATCTTGGGAGGCATGGTGCGAGGAGAGGCCTCAGAGGGAGAGAGAAACCAGATCCGGACTATAAAGAAATCTGAAGGCCATAGTAAGGGATTTTCAGTTCATGAATGACACAAACAACAAAAAACTGAGACACAGAAAACCATTTACTATACCTAAAGGATCCAGAATAAATCAAGACTCAGAACTGGGAAAGCTTAAGCTTTTGATTGTCAGGGCTGTAGTCAGTTGAACACAATCAGAAAATGATGGCAAGCTACCTATCAAAATTTAACATAAAGGTTAATTCCAAGTGGGAAGTATAAACCATAAGTTAATAATAAAACTAAGTAACTCTGACCTGCAATGCTGGAAGGGATAGACATCAAGTAAATAAAAAAACACATTCAAGGAAGAAAATTAAAAATAAGAAAAGAAATGGGTAAACAGATGACAGTTCTACATATATTATTTTAAATAGTGGCATGCATGATAACATAGAACAACTTAGAAAAGAATAATCAGCCATAGTATCTTCATTTTGAAACCGTTCTTTTATCATACTTAAGATAGTTACTTTGGTCTATATTATGCAGTTTGTCTACAAATTAAGCTACACTTATATAATCATATTAATGTATAAAAATCAGACCTTCTTGATAGATATGGTTACCTCAATTATCTGGGCAAGAATTTTACCTTCCCTGTCAATTGAAATCTCTAGTCTCTATGAACTAAATCATTTATATTAGTGTTTTTCACCCCTAAGTTGCATGACTTTATGATCTAGTACACTGGAATCATGCATAATTTTCAGATATAATACAAAGATCAATATTATGATGATCAGTTTGCCTTTAGAGTTTCACAATATACCTAGTAACTTAAACACTAGATGTAGGAGATGATTATTTTGCCATTTATGTGGTTTTGAGGTAAATAAAAAAGTCAACACATTTATGAAATGATTAAGTGCTTCATGATGTTATTTTTGGTATAGAAAGAAAAAGGATCTTATTCCAATAAAAATGTTCAAAATTATGGCATTATTTAATTTAGCATAAAATTAAACATACGTGTTAAAAGTATTACAGCAACATCAAATCATACGCTATATAAACAGCTTTAAAAGTAAACTACCAGCAGCATAATTTTGAAAAAATAAAGTGCACACCTCAACTTTAGGCTTTATAAACATATAAAATATTCTAACACTACTAATGACATTTTATAAGTCAGCCATAAAAAAACAAATATTTTTTAAGCATCAAGAGGCATTGCATTTATGGGTTAGCTCTTTAATTCTAGACAAATATATGATATTTGAGACAGAAAATCTTTGGGTCATTTTCTCATCTGTAAAAGAGAAATCAACTACTGCAATTGCTAGCCAGGGCTTCAGAGAATGTCCATAGCTATAGACAATGTCCATAGCTGTAATCCTAATGAAGTAAATGACTAGAAAGACTGAAAAATTTCACCTTAATCACATTTTAATTGACTAGGTAAGAAAGATACGAAATCAACCAGAAGCATCACACTTCCTAAGGAAATTTTCTGATATACAAATGTCTCATTTTTTTGAGGAAATCATGAAGTTATTCGTAATAGTCACTAATATCATATAATGCAGGAACGTTTGCTCTTTCTCTTCCTGAAAATACACTGATAATTACCTTTGCTAATCAACTGTCATCATTTTTTTTAATCTACCTGTGTTCGTACAGTTAATTTGCTATTGTTGTTGTTCATATTATCATCACTGTTATTTTTTGCTATGCACTGTGCTCTCATCATGTTCCATAAGTTTTCTATGTGTTCCCTTAAATAGCACCTAAGCTGGGAACAAACTCTATGCCTGTTGTAATGCAGAGTTCAAGCTTCTGATCTTTAGTCTGTGGTGCCTCTTCTTGTAAAGCATGAATGTGTTAAAAGAGTAATTCACCTGAACTAATGCTTCCAGGAAGATGTTACATAGGAAGTAGTAGTAATAGCTATGTGTGGGAAATAGTAGTAACAACTACAAAGATTAGAAAATCACTACTATTACAGCTCCCTCTACCTCCCAAAAAAGGAATAGCTCTTATGTTGAAGGAAAATGCTCAGAGTTCACAAAACAATTAAAAAATACACTTGCAGAGGATATTTTACTGAAATAAAACTGCCATATTAATCAGTTGTTAAAGGATATAGTAGAGATATAGCTGGACAATGAATAAGGAAAACTAAAGAAGAATTGATGCTTTTGAATTGTGGTGTTGGCAAAGAATACTGAATAGACCATGGACTGCCAGAAGATCTAACAAGTCTGTCTTGGAAGAAGTATAACCAGAATGCATCTTAGGAACAAGGATGATGAGACTATGTCTCACATACTTTGACATGTTATCAGAAGGGTTCAGTCTGCAGAAGGACATCATGCTCGGTGTCATGAATTGAATTATGCCCCTCAAAAAATGTGTGTATCAATTTGGCTGGGCCATGATTTCCAGTATTGTGTGGTTGTCTTCCATTTTGTGATTGTAATTTTATGTTAAAGAGGATTATGGTTGGATTGTAACACCATAACTAAGGTCACATCCCTGATCCAAAGTAAAGGAATTTCCCTGGGGTGTGGCCTGTGCCGCCTTTTATCTTATAAGAGATAAAAGGAAAGGTAAGCAAGCAGAGAGTTGGGAACCTCGTACCACCAAGAAAGCAGTGCTGGGAGCAGAGCATGTCCTTCGGACCTGGAGTCCACTCACAGAGAAGCTCCTGGCCTAGGCGAAGATTGATGAGAAGGTCAACAGAGAGAGAAAGCTTCCCCTGGAGCTGACACCCTGAATTTGGATTTCTAGCCTACTAGACTGTGAGAAAATAAACTTTTCTTTGTTAAAGCCATCCACTTGTGGTATTTCTGTTATAACAGCACTAGATAACTAGGACACTTGGTAAAGTAGAGAGTTAGCAAAAAAGAGGAAGACCCTTAACCAAATGGATTGACCCAATGGCTGCAACAATGAGCTCAAGCAGAAAAATTATTGTGAGGATAGCACTGGACTGGGCAGTGTTTAGTTCTGTTTTACATAGAGTTGCTATGAGTCAAAACCTACTCGAAGACACCTAACAACAACAACAAAGTAAGGATGAGCTATAAACATTCATGGGTTTTATCTTGTAAGAGATCAAAATTGTAGAAGTGAGTATTTCTGGAAAGTAGAGCCTAAGAAAAATATCCTGAGAGTTATAAAGGAGATCACAAAAGACAGGAAGATTCAAGGGAGATAATCAGTCAACAAATTTATAAGGAATGTATAATATATAAGTGAATTTTTTCTAAATATTGGAGCAATTCAAAAAGGAGAAAATATCCCTAGTAGCCAAGGAAATGCATAATTAGAGCAACAATGGGCTATAACTATGCAATCATGAGAGTAATCAGGAAAATTACAAAGAGTAACAAAATCGGTTGCTAGTGGGGAGGGAGATGAGATGTTGTTGTTGTTAGGTACCGTCGAGTCAGCTGCGACTCTTAGTGACCCTAAGTACTACAGAATGAAGCACTGCCTGGTCTTGCGCCATGCTCACAATCATCCTTATGCTTGAGCCCATTGTTGCAGCCACTGTGTCAATCTATCTCGTTGAGGGTCTTTCTCTTTTTCACTGACCCTGTACTTTACCAATCATGATGTCCTTCTCTAGGGACTGATCCCTCCTGACAACATGTCAAAGTATGTAAGACATAGTCTTGTCATCCTTGCTTCTAAGGAGCATTCTGGTTGTACTTCTATCAAGACAGATTTGTTCATTCTTTTGGCATTCCATAGTATTTTCAATATTCTTCTCCAACACCACAATTCAAAGGCATCAGTTCTTCTTTGATCTTTCTTTTTCATTGTCCAGTTTTCACATGTGTTTCAAGTTCTTTTCACTTTCAGCAAGCAAGGTTGTGTCATCTGCATAACACAGGTTGTTAATGAGTCTTCCTCCAATCCTGATGCCCCATGTTTCTTCATATAGTCCAGCTTCCCGTATTATTCCCTCAGCATACAGACTGAATAAGTATGGTGAAAGGATACAACCCTAACACACACCTTTCCTGATTTTAAATCACTCAGTATCCCCTTTTTCTGTTCGAACAACTGCCTCTTGATCTATGTCAGGTTCCTCTAGAGCACCATTAAGTGTTCTGGAATTCCCATTCTTCACAATGTCATCCATAATTTGTTATGATCCACATAGTTGAATGCCATAGCATAGTCAATAAAACACAGGTAAACATCTTTCTGGTATTTTCTGCTTTCAGCCAGGATCCATCTGACATCAGCAATGATATGCATGGTTCCAAATCCCCTTCTGAATCCAGCCTGAATTTCTGGAAGTTCCCTGTCGATATACTGCTGCAGCCGCATTTGAATGATCTTCAACAAAATTTTACGTATGTGTGATATTAAAGATATTGTTCGATAATTTCTGCATTCTGTTGGATCGTCTTTCTTGGGAATCGGCAGAAATGTGGATCTCTTCCAGTCAGTTGGCCAGATAGCTGTCTTCCAATTTTCTTGGCAGAGACAAGTGAGCACTTCAGTGCTGCATCCATTTGTTGAAACATCTCAGTTGATACTCCCACAGTTCTTGGAGCCTTGTTTTTCACCAATGCCTTCAGAGAAACTTGGACTTCTTCCTTCAGTACCATCAGTTCCTGATCATATGCTACCTCCTGAAATGGTTGAACATCTACAAATTCTTTTTGGTATAATGACTCTGTGTATTCCATTCATCTTGTTCTGATGCTTCCTGTGCCGTTTAATATTTTTCCCATAGAATCCTTTACCATTGCAACTCGAGGCTTGAATTTTCTCTTCAGTTCTTTCAGTTTGAGAAATCCCAAGTGTGTTCTTCACCTGTTGGATTTCTATCTCCAGGTGTTTGCACATGTCATTATAATACTTTACTCTGTCTTCTCGAGCTGCCCTTTGAAATCTTCTATTCAGCTCTTATGCTTCATCATTTCTTCCTTTTGATTTAGCTACTTGACGTTCAAGATCAAGTTTCAGAGTCTCTTCTGACATCCATTTTGGTCTTTTCTTTCTTTCCCCTCTTTTTAATGATCTCTTGCTTTCTTCATGTATGATGTCCTCCCACAACTCATCTGGTCTTTGGTCATTAGTGTTTAATGTGTCAAATCTATTCTTGAGATGGTTTCTAAGTTCAGATGGGTTATACTCAAGGTCGTACTTTGGTTCTAGTGGACTTGTTCTAATTTTGTTCAGTTTCAACTTGAATTTGCATATGAGCAATTGATGATATGTTCTGCAGTCAGTACCTGGCCTTCTTCTGACTGATGATACTGAGCTTTTCCATTGTGTCTTTCCACAGATGTAGTCTATTTGATTCCTGTGTATTCTATCTGGCGAGGTCCATGTGTATAGTCACAGTTTATGTTGGTGAAAAGAGTTATTTGCAATGAAAAAGTTGTTGGTCTTGCAAAATTATACCTTACGATCTCTGGCATCGTTTCTACTGCCAAGGCCATATTTTTCAACTACCGATCCTTCTTCTTTGTTTCCAACTGTCACATTCCAATCACCAGTAATTATCAATGCATCCTGATTGCATGTTTGATCAATTTCAGACTACAGAAGCTGGTAAAAATCTTCAGTTGCTTCTTTTTTGGGCTTAATAGTTGATGTGTAAGTTTAAAAAATAGTCATATTAACTGGTCTTCCTTGTAGGTGTATGGATATTATCCTATCACTGACAGCGTTGTACTTCAGGATAGATCTTGAAGTGTTCTTTTCGACAATGAATACAACTCCATTCCTCTTCAGTTGTCATTCCTGGCATAGTAGACCATAAGATTGTCCAATTCAGAATGACCAATACCAGTCCATTGCAGCTCACAAATGTCTAGGATATCTATGTTTGTGCTTTTCATTTCATTTTTGACAATTTCCAGTTTTCCTAGATTCATACTTCATACATTCCATGTTCTGATTATTAATGGATGTTTGCGGCTGTTTCTTCTCATTTTGAGTCATGCCACATCAGCAAATGAAGGTCCTGAAAGCTTGACTCCATCCACGTTATTAAGGTTTACTCTACTTTGAGGAGACAGCTCTTCCCCAGATGTCTTTCAAGTGCCTTCCAATCTGGGAGGCTCATCTTCCGGTACTATATCAGACAATGTTCCACTGCTATTCATAAGGTTTTCACCGGCTAATTCTTTTCAGAAGTAGAACTGCTGGGTCCTTCTTGCTAGTCTGTCTTAGTCTGAAAGCTCAGCTGAAACCTGTCTGCCATGGGTGACCCTGCTGGTGTCTGAATACTGGTGGCATAACTTCCAGCATCACAGCAACATGCAAGCCCCCACAGTAGTACAAACTGACAGACACATGGGGAAGACATGAGATAGAGAAAGGTGATCTCATAGAACAAAGGTAGAAATGTAAACTGTTATAGCCTTTTCAGGGAGCTATCTGAAAAAAAAATGTTCTCTGAAAAATGTTATATTAATTTATATATTTGTATTTAATTATATGTATATAATTATACATACATATATGTGTGTGAACACACAAATGTGTGTAAAGCAGTTGGTTTTAGTAGAAATAATATTATATATGATTGTGGTTGTTATGTTGTTAGGTGCTTTTGAGTAGGTTCTGACTCATAGTAACCCAATGGACAACAGAAATAAACACTGCCAGGTCCAGCACAATCATCACAATCATTGCTATGTTTGAGCCCATTGTTGCAGTCACTGTGTCAATCCATCTCATCTAGGGTCTTTCTCTTTTTTTTCCTGACCCTTTATCTAACCAAGCATGATGTCCTTCTCCAGGTCTGGTCCTTCCTGATAACCTGTCCAGAGGATGTGAGATGAAGTCTTACCATCCTAACTCCCAAGGAGCACTCTGGCTGTACTTCTTCCAAGACAGACTTGTTAGATCTTCTGGCAGTCCATGGTATATTCAATTTTCTTCACCAACACCATAATTGAAGTGCATTAATTATTCTTTGGTCTTCTTTATTCATTGTCTATCTTATGCATGCATATGAGTCTATTGAAAATATCGGCTTGGGTGAGGCACACCTTAGTCCTCAAAATGACATCTTTGCTTTTCAACACTTAAAGAGGTCTTTGCTGCAGATTTGCCCAAAGCAATACATCATTTGATTTCTTGACTGCTGCTTCTATGGGCATTGACTGTGGATCCAAGTAAAATGAAATCCTTGACAACTTCAATATTTTCTCCATTTATCATGATGTTGCTTATTGGTCAAGTTGTGAGGACTTTTGTTTTCTTTATGTTGAAGAATAATCCATACGGAAAGCTGTAGTCTGATTTTCATCAGTTAAGTGCTTCATGTTCTCTGCCCTTTCAGCAAGCAAGGTTGTGTTATCTGCATATCAAAGGCTGTAACGAGCCTTCCTACAATCTTAATGCCCCATTTTTCCTCATAGAGTCCAGCTTCTAGTATCATTTGCTCAGCATACAGATTGAATAAGTATGATGAAAAGATACAACTCTGATGCATACTTTTCCTGATTTTAAACCATGCAATATTCCCTTGCTCTGTTCGAAAGACTGCCTGTTGGTTTATGTACAGGTTCTTCAGGAGCACAATTAAGTGTTCCTGAATTCTCATTCTTCACAAAGTTATCCATAATTTGTTTTGACCCACACAGTCAAATGCCTTTCAATAGTCAATAAAACACAGGTAAACATCTTTCTGGTATATCTACTTTCATCCAGGATCCATCTGACATCAGCAGTGATATTTTTGGTTCCATATCATCTTCTGAATCCGACTCGAAATTCAAGCAGTTCCCTGTCAGCGTACTGCTGCAAGCATTTTTTAATTATCTTCAGCAAAATTTTACTTGCCTGTGATATTAACGATACTGTTCAATAATTTTCACATTCTGTTGGATCACCTTTCTTTGGAATGGGTACAAACATGGATCTCTTCCAGTCATTTGTCCAGGTGGTTTTCTTCCAAATTTCTTGGCATAGACAAGTGAGAACCTCCAGGGCTGCATTCCTTTGTTGAAACATCCGAATTGGTATTCCATTTATTCTTGGAGACTTGTTTTTCATCAATGCCTTCAGTGCAGCTTGGACTTTCACTACCATCAGTTCTTGATCATTTGCTACCTCCTTAAATGAAAACAATTGGCCAGTGAAATGTTATGAATAGCAGCAGAACATTGACAGAGTGCTGGAGGATGAGCCCTTCATGTTGAAAGGCACTCAAAATACGGCTGGGGAAGAGTTGTCTCCTCAAAGTAGCAGTCACCTTAATGACGTGGATAGACTTAAGCTTTCAGGACCTTCATTCACTGATGTAGCATGACTCAAAATGAGAAGAAACAGCTGCAAACATCCATTAATAATTGGAATGTAGAGTGTACAAAGTATGAATCTAGGAAAAATGGAAGTCATCAAAAATGAAATATAACGCATGAAGATTGATATCCTAGGCATTAATTAGCTGAAACAGACTAGTATTGGACATTTTGAATCAGACAATCATTTGGTCTATTATGCCGAGAATGACAAATTGAAGGGCAATTGTGTCTCAGTAATCGTCAAAAAGAACTTTTCAAGATCTATCCTGAAGTACAACATTGTCAGTCATAGGATAATATCCATACGCTTACTAGAAAGAACAGTTAATAGGACTATTATTCCAATTAACTCACCAACCACTAACGCCAAAGTTGAGGAAAGTGAAGATTTTTACCAATTTGTGCAGTCTGAAATTGATAAAATATGCATTCAGGATGGGTTGATATTTCCTGGTGAATGGAATGGAAAAGTTGGAAATGAAGAAGGATCAGTATTGGGAAAATAGGGCCTTGGTGATAGAAACAACGTTGTAGATCACATGATAAAATTTTGCAAAACCACCAAATTATTCATTGCAAATAACATTTTTCAACTAGATAAATGGTGACTATACAGCTGGACCTCAATGGATGGAATACACAGAAATCAAATCCACCACATTTGTAGAAAGAGATAATGGAAAAGTTCAATATCATCACTCAGAACAATGCCAATTGGTTATATGCAAGTTCAAGTTGAAGCTGAAGAAAATTAAAAGAAATCCAAGAGAGCCAAAATAAGACCTTTAGTATATCCCACTTGAATTTGTAGACCATCTGAAGAAGATATTTGACACATTGAACACTAATGCTCTAAGACAAGAAGAGTTGGGGGATGAAATCAAGGACATCATACATGAAGAAAGGAAAAGATCATTAAAAAGACAGGAAAGAAATAATAGACCAAAATGTATGTCAGAAAAGACTCTGAAACTTGCTCTTAAATGTAGAGTACCTAAAGCGAAAGGAAGAAATGATGAAGTACAAGAGCTGAACAGAAGATTTCAAAGGGTGGCTTGAGAAGACAATGTCAAGTGTTATAATAAAACATGTTAAAATCTGGAGTTAGAAAATGAAAAGGGAACAACCCAGTCAGGATTTCCCAAGCTGAAAGAACTGAAGAAAAAATTCAAGCCTCGAGTTGCAATTTTGAAGGGTTCTCTGGGACTTGGGTTTAGTTTCAGTTTTTGTTATCGGTGAAATACTGAATGACTCAGGAATCATCAAAAGAAGATGGAAGTAATACACAGAGTCACTGTAGCAACAAAATGAATGTAGTAAATAAAATATCATGTAGGTACTATGTAGAATTAGTTGGCACACATGGGAAGTTTCCTTATCATGTGTTATGAACTAAGAAAACTTTACATAATAAAATCCCATTAAGAAAAGTGAGAAAAATTCTGCATCGTGTGTGATTATATATTTATTTATATAGTATTATGAGCATGAGAAGGTTTGCAGTTACCACAGATATTGCTTATAAACAAGATGGCCTAGGTACAGACCGAAGGGAATAAGATTTCAGGAGGGGCAACTTAAGATAAAAAAAGACCATTAAAATATGCATCCAAAATAAAACAGCATTATAATCCTATCAGGTTTCACAGTTTTAAATACCCTTTAGCATTGACACTCTCCTAATTTGTGTTATCATCCCTAAAATTTCTTTTGAACTCCAGACTATAATATCCAACTGTCTTTCATTTTCATTTGATTATCTAATTGTCACCTTACATTTGCTATGTTCTAAACCGAACTCTTGATTTTCTCTACAAACTTACTCCTCACCATTTTCCCCACCTCGGGAAACTGCAGTATTATTCTTCCAAATTTTAGAATTGTCTATTGCTGCTCTTAGAAAGATCTCCATTCTCCATCATAATTTATATCCTTATTATGATTATTCTCAGTCTCTCCTAAAGCAAGAATGCTGATCCAAGATGCCATGATTTCTCATCTAGACAAATTGAAATAATCACTTGACGTTTATCCTAGCTGTTAAATCCTTGCAATATTTTCAAGTTCTTGACCTGATCGATACACCTGACCAAGTCTTAGAAGCTCACCTTCCAGATTTTCTCTCTGTTCTCACTTTTGCTCACTCTGGTCTCATCACTTTAGCATCATTGCTTTTAGTGAAACACTCCAAGCATGTCCATTGCCACACCAGGGCCTTCATGCTTGCCCTTTCCATCTGTTTTTCGCACAGATACGCATGTCTTGTACACTCATTATCTTCAGATCTCTTTTAAAATTTGACTTTATCAGAGAGATTCTCCCTTGTAACCTACATAAAACAGATCCCGTATCCCACTCCTTGAGGTTTCTAGGTGGTGCAAATAGTTCGTGCTCCACTACCAACCTAGAGGTGCCCCAGAAGAAAAGTCTTGACAATCTGCTTCTGTAAAGATTAAGGCCGAGAAAACCCTATGGAGCAGTTCTATTATGTAATATATGGGATCTCCATAAGTTGAATAGATGGCAGTTTTTTGTTGTTTATCCCATTAATTACTCATTCATGATTCGCTATACCCCTATCCTCTATTACATGTTTTACTATGACTTATCACCACTTCTCTCTCTCTCTCTCACATAAACACACACACATACTAACATACATACATACACACACACGATAGATAGACAGACAGATAGATAGATAGATGGATAGATAGATAGTATCCCCCAGCCACCTCACCTAAAACGTAATATATATAATTACAGAAACTTTGTTTTCTTCAATATTGGTTTCACAGTCTCTGCAAGATAATTGTCATATATTAAGCACTTTGTAAGTATTTGTTGATTGAGTTAAATCAAATGAATTATCCAGTTTATGTAAAAGTTATAAATGCATGCATGCAGATGAAGCAGATAATTTTCAGCATCAATTTAAATTAATAAAGATCTTGTAGGTGTCTTCTAGATTATTCTGTATATTTTTATATCATTCATTTATTTGGAAAAGGTCATGTGTAATATTTGATTTAAAAAATAGTTATTTTATTAAAAATAGCCATTTTAATTTTTTCAGGATAGCTTTTTTTATTGCCTTATTTTTCATAATGAAAGTGTTAATCTATAAATATCTGCTTTGACTCCCCAAACCCTTATAGACCTATGAACATCCTCCTCATCCTATCACTCCCATGTTTATAATGTGCCCAGTATATATATATTTTTTCCCTTCATTCTCACTTGCACCATCCTAAGAGAACTATCTCTAGTTATCTTTCTCCTGGATTTCATACCTGTCTATTTTCCTTCCATTAACATATGTGTCACAATTTTCCTACCCACTTTGTAAGTTCTAGCTTGAGGCATGCAGCATTTACCACCTTGCTTTTGCATCCCCTTCCTTTTTAAATACCCTGCCTTTATCTCCAGATTCCAAAAAAATATTGTCTTTTTCATGGACATATTTGAAATGTCAATGTTATTATATTTTTTCCCTAGAAATACCAGCCAAAATTGACCTGTCTATTGAAATCAGCACATTTTAGGTTTTTGTCCTATTCAGCCTGATATAGTAGTTATTTGAGTACATTTTAAAAGCAGGTACACTTTTGAAAATGTAAGCTGTTGTATTTACCTTTCTGTACATAAAAGATTCTTAAGCACAAAAGAAAGACAACATTAAATGTATCAATAAATAACACAAGATATTATCACAACGTTAAATTTTAAATGGTAACTTGAGTGAAATGTTTATCACAAAAATATAAAAGTATGGTTAATTTTACCTACTTAAGGATAGGAAATAGGTAAGAACGCTGCATTTAAAAGTACCAATAAATTGAACAACATGCATATTTAAAATACATTCTGTAACAATTGGTCACTATGGTAGCTTCACTTAGTCTATTCTCTCTGGACAGAACTCTAAGGAGCTATAACTAAAAATCACTAACAATAATGACATTGTTTTAAGTTTTTATCGTGTGTGTGCGTGTGTGTGTGTGTGTGTGTGTGTGTAAACAATCTGTATGTGTATGTAAACATTCTGGCCAGTGTTCTACAAGATCAGAGTTACCAATAAGGTACTTCCCTGAAGAAATCTCTGTAAGGTTCCACCTTCATCTAGGGCCAATGTTATGTCTTTGCTCAGCTGAAACCGCTGATTGTTTTTCACTGAACATAACATTTTACATGTGGTACCATCGATAGCATTCTTGCCTTTCGATAAAGAATTTAGCAGAGGTTTGTGAACATCTCTATCTTTCAGTATTTTTATATATCATTATATACTCAAAGGCCAACTCCTCTCAGGAGAAGTCCAACATCATGTAGAAGACACTTCACTTCTACATAGTGGACTTTGTAGATCCCTTGCCTCCTCAGCAGAGACTACAAACCAGGACATACATAAAAAGTTATCTCAACGATGTAAATAAATCCATCAAATTACTTCAGTTTTTATAAAACTAACCCAATGGTGTATATTACCTGCCGGCCTATCCTATTAACTCTTCCATGGACCATGGGATATATAGGCCGATGTTACATTTTCCACCACTGGAGGTTTATTGGCAGGCATTTAAGCCACTATAGTATCTTCTGGCATCATGGCGGACATTGGAGCAACTGCCTAAAAAACAAGGAAGTTTATCTGTGCCACTTTTGAGTGTTCAGAGCTATTCATATGAGGGGATGTTTTCCGAAGGAGTGATTATGTGAAACTTTTGTGTCTTTTGGCTTCTGTACAGCGAGATAAGGCTTGCAAGTATGTTTGCTATTTTCTTTGTGTTATTGGGAAGGTATGGTTACTGGCATTCAGAAATATTCAAGTAAATGCTTATTTTTAGAGCGAAACAGTTTGTGATGCACTTCCTGGGCCATGGGACTGATATGTATCACATGTGTGCTATGCTTCTTGGAACACGGTACTGATATGGCCCACTCTAAATCAAACTGATTACAATTATGCACAGCAAGTGTAACATTCCTTTAATATTTCACATCATTTTTGTGTGTGTTTGGAAAGTTGAGAAAGATATTTTACGGCTCAAGTGTAACCAGAAAGTGTGACACACCATGGGACTGATATGTCCCATGTGTGTGATATGCTTCATGGAACATGGGACTGATATTTCCTGTTGGCAATTGGCACTTCGTTTTTTCAAATAGTACAAAACTACCAACAAACAATGACTCAGAATCCATTCCATTAGTGAAAAAACATGGCAGCTCCAAAAAATTCCAAAAAAAAAAAAAATTTATCCATGAAAGGGTTAACTTATGGTCCTACTTCAATAAAACACTGCTTAACAGAGATATAGGAACTCACGTTTTTCCTAATATTTGATACCCTTTCCTTCAAGATATGGAGTGACTTTGGCTCCAATCTTTCTTAATTAAGCTATCCTAGTCTCTCTATGGTTCAAATACATTCACATATGACTCCAGATAATCTGTTCAACTATTTCCTCTTAGTATTTCCTTTGAGAAGATATGTATATTTAAAAAAATTAGATATAACAGCTTATACTTCAAAGTAATTAAATGTTTCTACTTATTCTGTCACAGAACACATGCTGTAGCTATAAAGAATATAATTCATCATTAAGCAATTGAGATGCCAGTGGCACAGATAGCATGAAAAAAATCCAATTTTATATATTACAAACTGAATGAAATGCAGAAAAAAAAAAAGAAAAAGTAATTAAATTAACTCTTTTTACTCAAGGATGTAATACCTTTTTAAATAGACATTTCCATGTGAATGTAACATAATCACATTCTCACATACTTATTGAATCAGTTGATATATGTAAAAGGCTTTAGGAAAAGATAAATGAATAACTCCAGGCAACAGAGACTTCAATCAAAACGAAGAACTCAAAAAATATAGAAATTGTCATCTGAAAATGCATATGGTAAGCTGTGAAAAACAACAACAAAAATTCATTAATTATGAGATTTTTGTTATGAAACAGAATACAAGTTTCCTTCATGAAATAAGACACAAACTACAGAACTTCTAAGCAGTTTAAAAAGGAAAAAATAAGGTATATGGAGACGAGTTTCGAGAATTTATCAAATCAAACACAGAGGGATGAGTAGATGACAGGAGTTGTGAGTAAATTAATGCAGCACACTAAACTGAAAGGATCTGTGTATGCTATTTCCTTCTTGCATATTAATCATTCATACTGAAAGGGATACTAAGATAGGAAAAAGAAGACCATAATAACAAAATATAATGAAAACATAAAATATAAAAACAATAAACCAAGATGACAGAAGATCAAGGAATTCATTAACAATATAAACGAAGTGGTTTTTTTTGGTTTGTTTTTTTTTTAAATCACCTCCGCTGCTACTATCTGATCCAAACCCCATTGACTCTCATCAAGACTATTGCCATGGTTTTCCTGCTTCTGACCTTGTTTCCCTAAAGCCTACTCTCAATATAGCAGCAGCCAAAGGGAACTTTGTAAAATGTTACATCATGCTACATGATACTCAAACGGTATCATGTATGACCCTAAATAAAAGTCAAAGCCTTTTAAGATGACCAAAAAACGCCTATGTAATTTGCTGTCTCCCAACCTCCCCGTCATATCAAACCTCATGTCCTATGTCTTCCACTTAATTCCAGACACACTGATGTCCCTGAAGTTCCTTAAACACTTCAGAATAGCTCCCACCTGGCTGCCTTTACAATTGCTGTTCCTGAATGTAGAACCTTACTCTCCTGTACATCTGTATGGATCACCTTCTCAGCTCCACTCAATGCATCTGTTCAAATGTCCCCACCCAATGAGACTTCTCTCACAATGATGTTTATAATAGTGGTTCAAACCCCTGCACTCTGTTACCAAATCTTGTATTGCTTTACCCTTAGAATGTGTCACAGTCTAAAGATTATATAATTTAGTTTTTATTTATTGCCTACATTTCATACATACCAGAATATAGGAACCTTGATTGTTTTGTTTGTTTGTTTCAGAATGTTAGCAATGTGATTTTGCATAAATTTTCACTACTATTTCCCCAAATGTATAGAATAGTTCCCGGCACAAGGTAGGCACTCAGTAATATTTGTTGAATGGTCGAAATGGCTAGATTCACCCAGTAAAATAAATTTAAAAAAATATATAAACTCCTTAGTATTTGCAATATTGTAACTAACTAAATTGTTTTAAAAATCCAAAGCAAAATCATGAATAAAGAAACTACGAAAATATGAGAAAAATAGATACTTGGTTACAAAATTCATATCAGAGGAGTGATCAAAGTGAAAAGTGGTAAATAAAGCAAACATGGTAAGTTTTTAAGTGCATGATATAAATGAATACATGAAAGTCATGAGTATTTTTCCACCAAATACCAGTAACAGTGAAAAATCTGACTCTCCGTGCCAAATCCATCAAGTAGATACAATGAAAAAAATATAGGGAATTTGAATAATGTAGAATCCATGTATGTTCTAAAAATTAATAAAGTAAATTAATTAAACATTCGAATCATTATATTGGAAAAATTACAATAACATTTATCTAAATATGTATCTGGGTAAAGAAATAGAAAAATAAATAAAAGAGATTAAAAAAGAACAAATACAGCAGAATGAATAAATAATTATAAAATATGGTTCTTTGTTAAAAGAAAAGCATACATTAAAATGAATGAATTATTTTAACATATATAACATAATAGAGAAGAAAAAACGCAAATGCAAATTTATGAATGAGAAAGATAATATAACACATGATACTGAAAGAATTGATATTATATTAAAAGACTAATTTTCAGATTTCTTCCCTTGTTTCCCTATACCCTATCTCAACAAATTAAGCATATTTCTTAACAACTTAGAGTGATTTTCTGTCAGCTGTTTTTATGGAGTACTCCATTGAAAGTGATAATGTCAATAAAAATCACATCATTGTTAAATTAAATGGGCTTCTCCAGGTGTTTGTTGTTCCTGACTTCCCAGCTTTACTGACTCACTAGTTTTCCACTTTAGCTCTCTTTATTCTTCCTTTTATTCCTAACCTCTTTAGAAAGAAGGAGCCCTGCTGGCGCAGTGGTTAAGCCCTCGGCTGCTAACCAAAATGTTTGCAATTCAAACCTACTAGACGATCCAAAGGGAGAAAGATGTGACAATCTGCTTCATAAAAAATGTTGTTAGGTGCCTTCAAGTTGGTTCCGACTCATAGCAACAGTGACTTTATGTACAATAGAATGAAACATGCCCTGTCCTGAGCCATGCTCACGATCATTGTTATGCTTCAGCCCATTGTTGCAGCCACTGTATCAATTCATCTCGTTGAGGGTCATCCTCTTTTATCATGACCCTCTACTTTACTAAACATGATGTCCTCCAGGGACTGATCCCTCTTGATAAACTGTCCAAAGTATGTGAGGGGAAGTCTTGTCATGCTCATTTCTAAGGAGCACTCCAGCTGTATTTCTTCCAAGACAGGTTTGTTCACTTTTTTGCAGTGCATGGTATATTCAATGTTCTTTGCCAACACCACAATTTAAAGGCATCAGTTCTCCTTTGGTCTTCCTTATTCATTGTACAGCTTTTGCACGCATATGCAGTGATTGAAAACACCATGGCTTGGGTCAGGAACACCTTAGTCTTCAAGGTGACGTCTTTGCTTTTCAACACTGTAAAGAGGTCTTTTGCAGCAGATCGGCCCAATGCAATGAGTCTTTTGATTTCTTGACTGTTGCTTCCGTGGGTGTTGATTGTGGATCCAAGTAAAATGAAATCTTTGACAACTGCAATCTTTTCTCCATTTACCATAAGTTTGCTTATTGATCCAGTTGTGAGAATTTTTGTTTTTGTTTTCATAAAGATTACATACTTGGAAACCCTGTGGGACAGTCTATCCTGTCCTACAGGGTTGCTATGAATCAGAATCAACCTGACAGCAACGGGAATGCTCAGGGCTCAGACCTTGGACATTTCTCTTCTCTATCTACACTTATTACATTGGTGAGTTCATCAAATTTCAAAGCTTTAACTCTCATTCCAATTCCTGCTAAATGTGCATTTCCAACCCAGAATTCTCCTCTAAACTCTAATGTTGTATATCCAACTGCTTTCTAGAATCTCTAATAGGATTGCTATTAGACATCTGCGCTGCACACACAGGTTGCCTTAAAGCTGTCTCCATATCACAGGTAGCCACCATAGTACTGAGATAAGAATTCCACCCAGTGATACCAATCACTCCATGGTTGTTATATCCATTTATCCTGATCAAGTCACACACATGAGACACGTACTTGGGTGTTGGCAATAATGAAAGCCATTTTAATTATTCATAGACAACAGACAGGGTATAACAGGAAAAGTTCCATTACGAGCGGTCCTTCCTGGCTCAAAAGCTATCTTGAAAGGATGAAAAACTTCCACAGGTGCCTCTCTCTTTGCAGTGTGGATAAAGGACCCCAAGGATCTTCCTCTGCCTGGTTTTATATTCCAGGGAAAGTGTACTTCACTGCACAGAGTATAGTGCAAGTTTTCCCACCTGATCATCCAAAGAGGGGTATAGTCTGACATGGGGATGCAGCACACAATTGTTAGTCCAGAATAGCATCTTTTTAGCCCAGCTGCTTATTTAGACAAATCATTAGGCTTCAGAGGAGGGAAGTGCAATGGTTTGTTCCAAAGTCCAAAGATGCTAGAAGAGGGAAGGAATGAGGAATAATTTTAGCCATTTGGGCCATCTGGATGATTTCCTCCTCTCAACATCTCAAACTTCCTTGTCAAAAATTGAAAATCTGCTTGTCTCCTCCATACCAACTTCTCTTCTGTTTTTCCTCATATCATTGGAAGGAAACTCCAACTTTCCACTTATTCAGGTCAAAACACTTGGTGTAATTTTGACTCTTCTTTCATTACCATCCATATCTAACACATCATCTTTTAAAAAAAATTTTTTTATCTCTACTTCTCGGATGACACAAAAGGATTGAGCTTGGATATTAATCAAAAGGTTGGCAGTTCAAACCCACCCAGTAGTACCATGGAAGAAACACAGGGAAATCTGCTTCCGTAAAGATTACAGGCAAGAAAACCCTATGGAGAAGTTCCATTCTGTAACTCATGGGGTTGCCATGAGTGAAAATTGACTTGACAGAAGTAGGTTTTACCAGATTTTTCTAGAAGTTCATCATTTCTCACCATTTTTACTATTTTTATTTTGGGGAAGGAAGCATGATTTTTTTCACTCTTAGTTTGGATAATATATTTACTTGTTTTGGTTACCTCTAATCATCACCTTCCCTTTTCAGTCTATTCTCAGCACAAAAGGTCAAATTATTATTTTAATACCTAAGGTGACATAACATGTCATTTCACTTCTCAGAACTGTTTGATTTCTTCTCATTTCACTCAAAATAAAAATAAAAAACTTAAAAATGCCCTGAAAGACCCTACAGGTTTGATTCTCACTTTCTCTGACTTTACTGATGTTTTCCATTCATTCTCTTCACTCCAGCCAGAGTTTCTCAGTCTTCATCCTTCATGCTGTCTCTCTGTCAACTCATTGTCTTTGTACTATCTCTACTAATTTCCAAAAGAACTACTGGTCTCTACTATCCACATTCTGGTGCCCTGGTGGCACAGTGGTTAAGAGCTACAGATGCCAACCAAAAGGTTGGCACTTCAGTTCCACCAGCTGCTC
Organism: Trichechus manatus latirostris; assembly: GCF_000243295.1. Classification (NCBI taxonomy): domain Eukaryota; kingdom Metazoa; phylum Chordata; class Mammalia; order Sirenia; family Trichechidae; genus Trichechus; species Trichechus manatus. Next base: position 719,968 of record NW_004444255.1, read on the forward strand.
CTTGGAAACCCTATGAGGCAGTTCTACTCTGTCCTATAGGGTCTCTATGAGTCAGAATTGACTCTACAGTAATGGGGTTGTTTTTTTTTTAATCCAGACGCTATTTTTTTCCTTAACTATACCTTACTTCCTTTATATCTGCAATTCTTTAATATGGCTGCTTTGGTGAAGCACCTAGGGACTCCTGTCTCTTAACCCTGCTCTTCACATGATTTGCACACGCACACACACACACAAATGTATATTTCTAGTGTATGTAGTGTGTGCAATTAGTTTCTTGCTTCTCAGCATCATGTACGAGTTGCTGTCAAGTTGATTCTGACTCATACCAACTCCATGTGTGTCAGAGTAGAACGTGTTCTTTAGGGTTTTCAGTGGCTGACTTTTTGGAAGCAGAGCCAGGCTTTCTCCTTTCTTCTGAAAAACTCTGGGTGGACTCCAACTTCCAACCTTTTGCCTAGCATCCTAGTACATTAACTATTTGCACCACCCAGGGTGATCTCTCTTTGTCTTTCTCTGACTGTCTGTCTCTCTCTCTCTCTATATATATATATATACACACATATGTAGGTATATATGAATATGTATATGATATATATGTATGTATGTGTATGAATATGTATATATGTATAGTATGAATATGTATATATGTATAGTATGAATATATATATATGTGCATATATATGCACATCACCTAGTATAGTGCTGGTGTATAAATATTTACTAAATGAATGAGTGATTTTGTGCCCCTTTATCAATAACATAAGAAGTTTATGCTACCTTCATCCTATTAGTTCTATCCATTATTCTCCTTCTCATTTTGACCTGGTCTTCACATGTGTTCTTCATTGCAAGACATGAATCACAGAGATTAGTGATCACCAGAGCATTGGGGATGCCAAGTAGAGGAAAGAGTCTTGGATAAATCCTAATTATTACTTCTCAAGCTGCAGTTTTGAAGGGTTTTAGGGGCAAAATACTGAATGATGTAGGAAGTATCAAAAGAAGATGGAAGTAATACACTGAGTCTTTGTACCAAAAAAATTGGTTGATGTTCAACTATTTCATAAGGTAGCATATGATCAACAACTGAATGTACTGAAGGAAGAAATCCAAGGTATACTGAAGGCCTTGGGGAAAAACAAACAAACCAAAAAAAAAAAAAAAAGCCAAGCCTCCAGGAGTTGATGGAATAAGAATTGAGATGTTTCAACAAACAGAAGCACTGGTGGAGGTGCTCAGTTATCCATGCCAAAAACCTGGACAACCATCTGGAAGCGATCCATATTTGTGCCCATTCCAAAGAAAGGTGATCTAAAAAAATGTGAAATTATCCAACAAAATCATTAATATTAGAAGCAAGTAAAATTTTGCTGAAGATCATTCAAAAGCAACTGCAGCAGCACACAGACTGGAAACAACTAGAAATTCAAGCCAGAATCAGAAGAGGACGTGGAACCAGGGATATCATTGCTGATGTCATATGGATCCTGGTTGAAAGCAGAGAATACCAGGAAGATGTTTACCTGAGTTTTCTTGACTATGCAAAGACATTCAACTGTGTGGATCATAACAAATTATGGATAACATTGGGAAGAATGGGAATTCCAGAACAATTAATTGTGCTCATGTAGAACATGTACATAGATCAAGAGGCAGTCATTCGAACAGAACAAGGGGATGCTCTGTGGTTTAAAGTCAGGAAAGGTGTGCATCAGTGTTGTATCCTTTCACCATACCTATTCAATCTGTATGCTGAGCAAAAAATCCTAGAAGCTGGACTACATGAAGAAGAACGGGGCATCAGGATTGGAGGAAGACTCCTTAACAACTGGCGATATGCAGATGATACAACCTTGCTTGCTGAAAGTGAAGAGGACTTGAAGTACTTACGGATAAAGACTGAAGAGTACAGCCTTCAGTATGGATTACACCTCAACATAAAGAAAAAATAGTCCTCAAAACTGAACCAATAAGCAACATCATGATAAATGGAGAAAAACATGAAATTTGTCAAGGATTTCCTTTTACTTCAATCCACAATCAATGCCCATGAAAGCAGCAGTCAGGAAATCAAATGACATATTGCATTGGGCAAATCTGCTGCAAAAGATCTCTTTAAAGTGTTCAAAAGCAAATATGTCACTTTGAGGACTATGGTGTGCCTGTGTGAGGGTGACACATAACTGAGCAGTGTCTTGTTGTGTTGTATATGGGGTCACTATGAGTTGGAATCGACTTGACAGCAACTAACAACAGCAACAACAACTTTCACGGTAAGGATTTTAGGTGTTTCCAGCTTCTCATGGGTCCCTTGGACCAGTTAAAACGAGTCTTCATTATTAAATTATGTTTTCCACCAATATAAAAGATACATTAAAAAAAAAAAACTCCATGAGCAATAAAGTTCAACATGGTTTTCTTTTGAATAATTTTAATTTAGATGATTCTGGTCACTGTTCACCATATATAGTGGAAATATCCAGCACATGCCTTTAATGATAAGTAAAATTTAGTATGGAAGATTTTGTGAACCACTTGAAGCCTTTGTTCATATCAGTTCCTTTCTTAATTACAAAAAAAAAAAAAAAATGCTATGAACCAATCCTGCTGAATCTAATTTTTATTAGAAGGAAGGTATGCTGTTCTTTCACTGTTCATTTGCGGAGGCCTTCATTAAATGAACAAATAATTACTGAGCATCTACTTGTGCCAGGCAGCACAGTTTTATGAGCTTGCCATGAGACATCGGTGATAAAGACACAAATATCCATTGAATTCTACCTAAATACCAGACACTATGAAGAGCCTTAAATACAAATAATGTTGTCGTTGTTAGGTGCTGTTGAGGCAATTCCAACTCATAGCGATGCTATGCACAACAGAATGAAACACTACTCAGTCCTGCGCCATCCTCACAATCTTTGCTATGCTTGAATCCACTGTCGCAGTCACTGTGTCAATCCATCTTGTTGATGATCTTCCTCTTTTTTGCTGACCCTCTACTTTACCAAGCCTCATGTCCTTCTCCAAGGACTGATCCTTCCTGATAACATGTCCAAAGTATGTGAGACATAGTCTCAACATCCTGCGGAACAGACCATCAATTTTTCATATGTAAGTTCAAATTGAAGCTGAAGAAAATTAGAACAAGTTCATGAGACTTGTTCAAATACAAATAATAAAACTTAGAAAATTAACTAATTTAATTCCTACCATGACCAAATAAAATAGGTCCATAAACATTAATAGGATACAAACCATAAGCATCAACACACAAATGCCAGAAGATAAGCTAGATAACTGGGATCTTCTAAAAATCAAACACCTATGCTCTTCAGAAGACTTCACCAAAAGAGTCAAAAGAGAACCTACAGACTGGGAAAAAATTTTTGGACAGTACAAATCAGACAAAGGTCTAATCTCCATAATCTACAAGAAAATCCAACACCTCTACAACAAAAAGACAAACAATCCTATTAAAAAATGGGCAAAGGAAATGAACAGACACTTCACCAAAGAAGACATTCAAATGGCCAACAGACACATGAGGAAATGCTCGCGATCACTAGCCACTAGAGAAATGCAAATTAAAACCACAATGAGATACCATCTCACCCTGGCATTACTGGCACGAATCAAAAACACTGGAAATAACAAATGTTGGACGGGCTGCAGGGAGATCAGAACTCTTATGCACTGCTGGTGGGAATGCAAAATGATACAACCATTTTGGAAAATGATATGGTCCTTCCTTAGAAAGCTATAAATAGACATACCATACGATTCAGCAATCCTACTCCAAGGAATATATCCTAGAGAAATAAGAGTCGTCACTCGAATAGACATATGCACACCTATGTTCATGGCAGCATTGTTCTCAATAGCAAAGGGAAACAACCTAGATGCCCATCAACAGATGAATGAATAAACAAACTATGGTACATACACACAATGGAGTACTATGCAACAAGAAAGAACAATAATGAATCTATGAAGCATCTCATAACATTGATGAAACTGGAGGACATTATGCTGAGTGAAATAAGTCAATCACAAAAGGACAAATATTGTATGAGACCTCTATTATAAAAACCCATGAAAAAGTTCACACACAAAAAGTAACAATCTTTGTCGGTTACCAGGGATGGGAGGGGTTGGGAGAAAATACTAAATAGGCAATAGATAAGTGGTATCTTTGGTGAAGGGTGAGACAGTACACAGTACTGGGGAAACCAGCACAACTTGTACAAGGAAAGGTCATGGAAGCTGCATAGACACATCCAGACTTCCTGAGGGACTGAATTTCTGGGCGGAGGGCTGTGGGGACCATGGTCTCAGGGAACATCTAGCTCAATTGGCGTAATACAGTTTACAAAGACAATGTTCTACATTCTACCTTGGTGAGTAGCGTCTGGGGTTTTAAAAGCCTGTGATCAGCCATCTAAGATACCCCACTGGTCTCACCCCTTCGGGAGCAAGGGAGAATGAAGAGAACAGGATACAAAGAAAAGATGAGTCCAAAGGACTAATGGACCACAGCTACCAAGGCCTCCACCAGACTGAGTCCAGTACAGCTAGATGGTGCCTGGCTACCACCACTGACTGTTCTGACCGGGATCACAACAGAGGGTTCTGGACAGAGCTGGAGAAGGATGTAGAACAAAATTCTAACTCATAAAAAAAGACCAGATTTACTGTCCTAAAGGAGACTGCAGAAACCCTGAGAGTATGGTCCCCAGACACCCTTTTATCTCAATGGTGAAGTCACTTCCGAAGTTCACAGTTCAGCCGGGGGAGTGGACAGCCCCATAAAACCAAGTGGGACTAATGAGGCACAGCAGTCCAGGTACAAGGGCTAGAGGGCAGAAGGGGACAGGAAAGCTGGTGATAGGGAACCCAAGGTTGAGTAAGGATAGTGTTGATGTGTTGTGAGGTCGTTAACCACTGTCATAGGGCAACATTTGTACTAATTTTTTAATGAGAAACTATTTTGTTCTGTAAACCTTCATCTAAAGTGAGAATAGCAGCACAATTGGAAGAGCGTGGTCGATGGCACTGAACTGTGCATGTAGAAATTTTTGAAATTGTGTATCTTTGGCTACATATATTTTCACCAAAAAAAAAGGTCGTGAAGGGAGAGGGTTGACCTGTTGTGGGGTTGTTAACCAAGGTCATAAAACAATATGTGTACCACTGTTTAATGAGAAAGTATTTATTCTTTATCCTTGACCTGAAGTACAATTAAAAAAAAAAAAATAGGTCCATAAATACTTCCTTTTACAAATGGGAACCTAAGGAGCAGAGAAGGTTCATAATTTACTCACTGTCATACTGCTTAATTTTAAAAGCTCATTTCAAGGCAGGCTGGTCCCAGAACCCCTGTTCTAAACTACTAAAGTCTACTGTCTTTACTTTGAATAAAAATAATTTCTACCATCAAAGACCTCACAATATAGCAGCAAAGATAGCATATAAAATATAAAATATTTAAAACTATGTATAAGGTACTTGATTGGCACAAATGGTTATGCATTCAACTACTAGTTGAAATGTTGATGATTTGAAGCAACTCAGAGGTATCTTGGAAGACAGCCTTGGCAATCTGCTTCCGACATTCAAACCTTTGAAAAACCTATGGAGAACTTGTATTCTGCACACATAGAGTTGCCTTCAGTTGGAACTAACTTGACGTCAACTATAAACAAGATGGTATGAGTTGGTAGACATACTGTAATAAAAGTTTGTATGGAATTTAATAGAAACTTATATTAAGAAGTAATTTTTCTATTTTCCTGCGGGGGGTAAAGATGGGAAAACTAAAGATTAGTGATGGCCTAGAAGAATTAAAGATATTTAGTAAGGAGGTCTAGCCTGCCCTACTAAGTAAGAAAAATAATTATGAGGAATAATTAGATGTTTGTGAGGTCAATTCAAATTCTCCCTGAGTTGTATTTCTCTATCTCGGTCTTCATAAAATAGAAATCTTAGTACTCTGAGGTGTGAATATATTTTCTTGAAACATATAGCTTTATAAATATTTGAAGACTAGAAGGGAGAGTAGTAACATTCATTAGATGAATTCTTTATTCAAAGTTAACATGTCTCCCTTCCTTCTAAATACGAGTGGTACCTTTCAATTCCACATACAGTAAAAGATAATTGGGTACTTGGAAATAGCATAACAAAAGATGAGAGCAATGAACATTCCATTGTCAGTCTGTCCCATTAATAAAAGTGCAGTCATCTTACTTTATTTTAAATATGCTGTGTGTGAAAATTTAAAAAAATAAAAAGCAATCCAGCATCTCTAGTATGCACCATTGTTTTTTTTATTGCCAGGTTATACTCTAAGGGAAAAATCACAGATGTTGACCAAAATTAAAGTAATAGTTCACTCTCATGAAAATAGTGGTTTACACATTGCTTAGATAATGTGATAGCCATGAACGTGACCATCTGCTTTATGTCCAACCATTAGTAATGTTACTACTTTTATTTGATTTAAAACTTTACATTACATCATGAGCCACTAAAAAAAAAAAAAAAAGTTAAAAGGCTTTTAAATTAAAGAAGACCGCACATTATGTTTTCAACCTTTAATATTAACCTACACATTTTCAGTCTATTTCTAGGAAAGCAAGAAGTATTGGAAGTTTCTTTAGGCATCACTATTTCTATAATATAATGTTATTATAATGAAATGTGCAAAGACTGGTGTTAAAAAACCAAAAGGGAAGAACTTACTTGTCATTTTTCAAACGGAAAGAACTGAAGAAAAATTCAAGACTCGAGTTAAAATATCGAATGATTCGAAGGGCAAAATATTGAATGATGCAGGAAGTATCAAAAGAAGATGGAAGGAATACACAGAGTCACTGTACCAGAAAGAATTGGTCAACATTCAACAATTTCAGGAGGTGCATATGATCAAGAACCGATGATATTGAAGGAGGAAGTCCTAGCTGCACTGAAGGCATTGATGAAAAACAAGGCTCCAGGAACTGACAGAATATCAACTGAAATGTTTCAACAAAAGGATGCAGTACTGGAAGCGCTCATTCTCTAAACCAAAATTTTGAAGACAGCTACCGGGCCAACCATCTGGAAGAGATTCATATTTTTGTCCATTCCAAAGAAAGATGATCCAATAGAATGCGGGAATTATCGAACGTTATTATTGACAGCACACGCAAGTAAAATTTTGCTGACGATCATTCAAAAGAAGTTGCAGTAGTTCATTGACAGGGAACTGCCAAACATTCAAGCTGGATTCAGAAGAGGACATGGAATGAGGGCTATCATTGCTGATGTCAGATGAATCCTGGCTGAAAGACTGTCAAAAAGAAAGTTATCTGTGTTTTTCATTTACAATGTAAAGACATTCAAATGTGTGGATCGTAAGAAATTATGGTTAAAATTGTGAAGAATGGGGTTTCTTGATCATTTAATTGTGCTCCTGAGGAACCTGTATATAGACCAAGATGTAGTTATTCAAATGGAACAAGGTGATACTGCTTGGTTTAAAATCAGGAAAGTTACATGTCAGGGTTTTATCCTTGCACCATACTTATTCAATCTGTATGCTTAGCAAATTATCGGAGATGCTGGACTATATGAAGAAGATTGTGGCATCGGGATTGGAGAAAAACTCATTATGCAGATATGCAGATGATGCAATCTTGCTTGCTGAAAGGGAAGAGGACTTGAAGCACTTACTGATAAAATCAAAGACTACAGCCTTCAGTATGGATTAAACCTCAACATAAACAAAACAAAAATCCTCACAACTGGAACAATAAGCAATACCATGATAAATGGAGAAAATATTGACGTTTTCAAGGATTTCATTTTACTTGGATCCATAGTCAAAACCCATGGAAGCAGCAGTCTAGAAATCAAACAGTGTATTTTATCAGGAAAATCTGCTGCAGAAGTTCTCTTTAAAGTGTTAAAAATCAAATATGTTACTTTGAGGGTTAAAATATGCCTGACCGAAACCGTAGTATTTTCAATCAATTTATATGCATGGAAAGTTGGACAATGAAAAAGGAAGATTGAAAATAAATTTACCTATTTGAATTACGGTGTTGGTGAAGAATATTGAATATACCATGAACTAAAAGAAGGAGGAACAAATATGTCTTGGAACAAGTACAGCCAGACTGTCCCTTATAAGTGAGGATGAGGAGACTCAGTTTCACATAATTTGGATAATTTATCAGGAGGGATCAGTCCCTGGAGAAGGACATCATGCTTGGTAAAAAGAGGATCAGTGAAGAAGAGGAAGACCCTTAGCAAGATGAATTGACACAGTGGCTGCAACAATGAGCTCAAATATAGCAAAGATTGTGAGGGTGGCAAAGGACTGGGTACTGTTTTGCTCTGTTGTACATAGGATTGCTATGTGTCAGTTGACATTTAAAAACAGCAACAATTTCTGCTACCCATTCTGCTGAAACACTAGTATGAGGTTGGTATAGATTAAAAATAATGACAATTTCTCAACTTTTCATTTTTTAATTGATAAAAAATGAGAGAAACAAACTGTAATTTTCTTCTCCCTCTTTTTCTATAATTCTGTACAGATAGCTAAATCAGGCTGTTCATATAAAATTTCTGAAATATTTTTGGAATTCTCACTTTATGTCAGTGAATAGAACATTACATTGTTTCATACCCAGTGGAACACTCCAGAGGAAGTAGCTGATGTTCTGCTTATACACGCCATGCTGGAATGGCTTTATGGTGATCATGATACTCATCCAACGAGTATGCCCCTTACACAGGTCATGGTAGATATGGTAATCAAGGGAGCCGCTTCTACACGGACACCCCGTATAACCTTGCAACTGGGAAACAAAGCAACAATCCAAGAAGCCTTGTTGGATCTGTTGGTACAGCTTCCTCGTATGGGTCTTATATATGCAAGAAATATAAAGGATGATTCATAGGAGAATGGGAAGAGGCAATGGGGAAAGAATTTACCCCAGCAGGACAGATTTTTAGGTGGTTACTAAGAAATGAGATGAATATAGCAGACTCTGATGGAATTGAATGCAGCCCTACAGGAGATTGGGAACAACGGAAACTCCTGCAGGTCCCCCAAAGTAAAAGATGCCTAAACAAGTCCATCCTATTCATCCAGTCAGGTGGTATTTAACGATGGGAATCCCCATTGGAGACCATGTGAAGTAGAGGCTCAGCTAGCTGATCACAACAAGGATTGACAAGGGAGCAAAGGTCTTCAAGTCCTGCCCCCAGCAGGGGACCCACGGCCATATGCACATGTGTGGGTGAAATGGCCGGGAGATGGAGAAGAGACCTTCTCAGGGCTCCTGGACATAGGAGCCGAATGTACTCTAATCCCAAAACCTGTCAATAAAATCTTAAAGGGGCCTAAATTTAGACTGGGGGAATAAGGTGTTGCTGGGATAAAGTGAAAGTTTGGATGCAAATTGGAAGATTTAAATAGATCTTGTATGAAGAAGTTGTATCTCCCTTACCTGAATGTATTATTGGTATGTATATTATGTCTAATTGGGGAACACTCCCTCTACCCAACATTGTAAAACTGAAGGCATATAATTCTATCCTTAGGCCAGTATTGATTGGACATACTAAATGGAGACCATTACAATTGCCCTAACCCACTCAGGCTGTTAATTTGAAACAGTATAGGATACTTGGTGGACAAAAGGAGATTACTATTTTGATTAAAGACATGCTAAAGTCTGGAGAATTATTGCCAACAAATTCTCTGTATGCCAGCCCTGTATATGGCCTGTGAAAAAGGCAGATGGCTCAAGGAGGCTGAAAGTAGACTATTGAGGCCTAAATAAAGTAGTGCCACCTGTGACTTCAGCTGTTCCAGACATGGTATCAATAATGTAGAAAACACAGCAGGCTAAAGTAGACTGGATTCAGAAGAGTACATGGAACAAGGGATATCATTGCTGATGTGAGATGGTTCATACCTAAAAGCAGAGAATATCAGAAAGATGTTCACCTGTGTTTCATTGACTATGCAAAGGCATTTGACTGTGTGGATCATAAATTATGGATAATTTTGTGAAGAGTGGGAATTCCAGGACACCTAATAGTGCTCATGAGGAATCTGTACATACATCAAGAGGCAGTCATTTGAACAGAATAAGGGGATACTGCATGGTTTAAAGTCAAGAAAGGTATGCATCAGGGTTGTGTCCTTCCACCATACTTATTCAATCTGTATTCTAAGCAAATAATCCAAGAAGCTGAACTATATGAAGAAGAATGAGACATCAGGATTGGAGGAAGACTCATTAATAACTCATGATATGCAGATGACACAGCCTTGCTTGCTGAAACTGAAGAGGACTTGAAGCACTTACTGATGAAGAGCAAAGACTACAGCCTTCAGTATGGTTTACACCTCAACATAAAGAAAACAAAAATCGTCTCAAGTGAACCAATAAGCAACATCATGATAAATGGAAAAAAGACTGAAGTTGTCAAGGATTTATTTTATTTGGATCCGCAATCAACACCCATGGAAGCAGCAGTCAAGAAATTAAATGATGCATTGCATCTGGTAAATCTGCTAAAAAAGATCTCTTTAAAGTGTTAAAAAGCAAAGACGTCACTTTAAGGACTAAGATGTGCTTGACCTAAGCCACAGTGTTTTCAATCATCTTATTTGCACGTGAAAGCCGGACAATGACTAAAGGAGACTCAAAAAGAATCAATGTCTTTAAATTATAGTGTTGGTGAAGAATACTGAATATAACATGGGATGACCTGAAGAAGAAACAAATCTGTCTTGGAAGAAGCAGCTCATTGGAAACAAGGATGGCAAGGCTTCATCTCACATAATTTGGACATATTATATGAAGGGACGAGTCCCTGGAGAAGGACATCATGATTGGTAAAATAGAGGGTTAGTGAAAAAGAGGAGGACCCTCAACCAGATGGATTGACACAGTGACTGCAACACTGGGCTCAAGCATAACAACAATTGTGAGGATGGCACAGGACGGGGCAGTGCTTCTTTCTGTTGTACATAGGGCCGTTATGAGTTGGAACTGACTGGATGGCAAATAACAACAACAACAGCAACAACAAAGGAGACTGGAACTCAGTGATTGATCTTGTAAACGCCTTTTTCTCCATATCAGTCTCAGAAAAGAGCCAGCCATAGTTTGCTTCCACGTGGAAAAGATCTCAGCTTACTATCACTACATTGCCACAGAGTTACCGGTATTCACCAGCTTACTGTCATAGTTTGGTTAGAAGAAAATTGGACTTGGTGTGGATCTCAAGTGTAATGATACATTACATTTATGATATTATGTTAATATCAAGCACTGACGAACAGCCTAAGGCTGCTAGCCCACAAGACCAACAGAGGCAGGTTAATAAATCCAGTAAAAATCCAGGGTCCTGCCCAAATGGTAAAATTCTTGGGAGTAACATGTGACTTTCTGCAGGCAACTGAGAATAAGATGTTGTCACTACCTACCCCAAGAGTAAGCAGGAAACCCAAAGTTTGGATGGTTTATTTGGGTTTTGGAGAACACATACTCCACATCTGGAAATATTGCTGGCCCCCATCTAGAAAATCACTAGGAAGAAAACTGCATTTGAATGGGGGCCAGAGCAACAGCAGGCTATGTCTGAACTACAAAGAGCAGTCTCACTCTCCCTGCCTTAGGCCCTTTTGATTCACATTCAGAAATGATTTTGGAGGTGTCTGCCACACGTGCTTATGCATCTTGGAGCTTATGGCAAGAACCTGAAAATGCCACCCTGCGGCAACCACTGGCATGCTGGACTAGAAAGTTTCCAGATGCTGCAGCATGATTCACACCATTTGAAAGGCAATTACTCACCTGCTATTGGGCATTGATTGAGACTGCCTTAATGACAGAAGGACATAATATTGTCATGAGACCTGAAATGCACATAATGTCTTGGGTGATGTCAGAGAAACAGTCTAATAACGAAGGTGGTGCCAAAATTAGTTCCATAATAAAATGGAAACGGTTCATAAAAGAACAAGCTGCCGGGGGAAATGCAGAGAGGCACCCACCATATCCATGAGCAGGTAGCTCTTTTCTTGTATGTACTACCCTGGAACCACCTGAGAAGCTGCCAAAGCCCATTGCTACATTAACAGTGCCCAATGGACAACTTTCTGCTGATCAGCAGAAGGCTGCTTTGTTCACGGATGATAGTTCCAGGGAACATGGACAACATGTGATATAGAAAGATGCTGCATTAAGATTAGCATATGGAAAGACTCTGATTGAATAAGATAACAAAAGGTCAACTCAATGGGCTGAACTGCATGCTGTCTTCATAGCCATTGGAAGAATTGCACAATGGTGAGAGCCCATATCTTTGGATTTTTACTTATTCATGGGCAGTGGCCAACAGACTGACTGTACGATCAGGCAAATGGGCCATTTAAATTTGTACTATTAAGGGAACGCCCATCTGAGGCATGAACCTGTGGAAAGCACTCTGGAAACTTAGAGGATACATCAGAGTAGGACATGTTGATAACAATCAGAAAAATCCCCTACCTGGATTGGAAGGTGATTAGAAACAGCAAGTGGACCCACTGGAACGCTTGCATGAGGTGGCCAATTGGGCCCATGAAATGAGCTAACATGGAGGTGCTGCAGCAATGCAAAGATGGGCTGAGTCTAGATACATCCACCTTGCAACCTCTGAGGCACGAAATGCCAATAAAAACTACTCCGTCTGCCAGCAAGAAAGACAGAGGTTTCAATTGGCTATGATGCAGATTCCCAAGGGAGAAAGCCCTGCACATAGCTGGCAAGATGATTATATTGGACCAATGATGCTGGTGGCACCAAGTGGCCACAAATGGGTCCTCAACAGGAATAGATACTTACTGTGGACTGGGCTTTGTATATCCTGTAACAGATGCAAATGCCAAAAACATTATTAAGAGATTGGAACAAAAGATACTGTACCGGTTTGGGCCACTGAGTTATATTTCATCAGACCAAGGAACACACTTTACAGCCTACAGGGTACAGCAATGAGCCAAGAAACATCATAATAAATGGACGTACTATGTTGCATACCACCCTCAGAATAATAGTTTGTTAGAGAATTGGAATAGGCAATTGAAACATTTGTTATCTAAAATGGGGGGAGATAAATGCATGAAGAGCTAGCTCACATGCCTTCACGAGTGTGTGCTCACACTCAACATGAGGGGTACAAAGGGAGAACCACCACTGGACAGATTCCTATGCTTCTCTGGGGCATCTGGGGAAGATGGGTGGGGAAGGATGTTGGTGCCACTGTACAGTTCTTCCCCACATCACCTAAAATTGTTTTTTTCCTACCAGATGCTGCAGTTCCAGGAGCAAGGATGCAGCTGTGGATACCAGAAGCACGGGTTATCCTTAAGCAAGAGACTGTCACTACACCCCTGAACATGTGTGCCAGAATTTCCAAGGGCCTGATGGGATGGATTGTACCTTCCCCACATTTGGCAAAATTGGGGTTGACAGTGAATACTGCCATATTGCCTAGTGGGCAAGATAACCCACTAGTGTTGTATCCATGTAACCCTACTCAACATGAGTGGGAGTCGACTGAGGGGGAAGTATTTGCTAGATTGGTCTTGCTACCAGCAATCTGTTTGGGTAAAAATAAATGACAAATGAAAGGAAGGAGAAATAACAGCTGAAGGTAAAGGAAAGAATAAATGGTTTATGCAGCAGGGGGAAACCTAATATGCTGATACCTCTAGATTGAGTCAGAGCAAGGGATAATCTTCTCTCAGTTAAATTTTATCAGAGGCCAGAAAGGGTGAAGATGAGTTGAACTATTGGAGAACCTGACCAAATCAGATGGACACCTGCAGCAGACTGGAATGACTGATATCTACATAACTTCATCCTTAGGACTCTTTTTCCCTACTGAAGGACTAATAGTTAATGACTGTTTTGGACTAGTACAATGATTAGGAGGGGGAAGGTAATCCTTCAGGTATGAAAGGCTCAATGGCTAGAAGAGCCAGGAGTCGCCTGCTGTGTAATGAATTACTTAATATGGTCCCTCTAGCTATGGTCTTTGTGATTCACACACAATGATCTAATGGGCATATGCAAATAAGGTATATGGAAGCTGTGATGGTTGGGATAATGTGTCAACTTGCCTAGGCCATGGTTCCTAATATTGTATGGTTGTCCCGCATTTTTTGTGTTGTGGATTTTGACCTCTACATGTTGATTTGGCAGGATCGGTGTAGGGTGTGTCTTGGGTCACAGCCTTGCAGAAGGGTGTGACACAAGTTCTACTCTTACTCAAATTACACCCTTCTCTGTGGTGTGGCCTGCATCTAAGACATATGTGTGGTGACCTGGCAGGGCTCTCTCTGCTTCTGGATCCCACATCTGGTTCTTGATCATTTGCCTCTGGTTCTTGGGACTTGAGCCAGATGCCTGCTGTCTGACCTGCTAATTCTTGGATTCATGGGCCTCCACAGGCCCGTGGATAGGTGGCCTATTGTCTGACCTTACTTGCCAGCTTCCGCAGACTTGCGAGCCAGCAGCCTGTGGTCTGAACGGCTGGTTTGTGTTCATCAGCCCCAACAGCTATGTGGAACAGAAGATGCCTATGCCTGATCTACAGATTTGGGACTTGCCAGCATCCACAATTGCTTGAGTCATTTCCTGTATACGTTTGTGAGTTCTGTGAGATCGCAGCGGATTAGGGAACCTAAAGACAGGAGGGAGAGTACCGAGGGGAAAGGAAGTAGGTGATGTTCAAGATAGTGGAGTGGTACAGTAGTTTGGTAAAGGTGGACATTTGGGACATCTTAGGAACCAGGTTTGTGCTGATCCTTATAAAAGAAATTATTCACTTACCTTGTGAGTATAGGATATGCAGGTGTACAATAACACATAAGAATCTCTGTTCAAACCATAAACATATATGCATATAACAAAAATGCTTCAATATATTTGCAAGTGTTGTGTAGGATTAAAAAAAAAGTGATATAAGAAAAAGTAATGGCATGGCTGGTTTAGAGGGGTGGACAGATTGTACTTTAGATTTTTCTGGGTATGAATGGCCTCTCTGGGAAAGTGATATGTTCCCTGACTAAACAAACTAAAGTAAACTTATAAACTATCATTATTTTCTTATTAGAATACCTGCTAAATGTGTGCCATGACAAATGGAAACCATTAAAACCTGGCCAAGATAACTTCTGTGAACTCTTATAATACCACTTACCCTATTTTTGCTGTGCTCAATCACATTGATTTCTTTTCTGATGTTTTGTTGGTACAGCAATTACATATTGATTAAATGGGAAAGAGAACAGTTTAATGAGGTAGAAGCTTGCTCTGAGATATCAGCATAAGGGTACAAATATCCATTGAATTCTAACTAAATATCAGGCTCTATGAAGAACTTTGAATACAAATAAGAAGAGTTAGAAAATTAACTAATTTAATCCTCATCACAACCAAATAACTTAGGTCTATTAATACCTCTTTTTACAAATGAGAAACTGAGGAGCAGAGGAGATTGCTAATTTGCTCAAGGCCATACAGTTTAATAAAAAAAAAAAAAAAAAAAAAACCTCAAAGATAAAGGAAAGAGATCGAGCATTGCTCACCTTCTAGGTGTTGGACTTAAGCAACTGGGTAGATTTTAGAGCCATTTACTGAGCTGTGAAAGAACTATGCTTCCTTTCCTTTCTTTCTTCTTTCTTCCTGAATGGAAGGGGAGATTGTAATATATTGATTTAAAGAGGATTTTAAACATTTCAGTAACTCTTGTGCTCCCTCTTCCATTCATTTCTACTTCTGAGTGCTTTGATCAGAGACAATCACCTTAAAATAACTTGATCCTTCTATTACTAACATCTATATTTCTAAATAATATACTTATACTCTTATTGATTAAATGTAGATAGATACATTAAAATTAAGAAAAAATATGAGAATGAAAAAATAAATAAATTGCAAGGTGAAGAAGCTATTTGTAACTCACATTAGTGATTATGACCAATAATCAAAATCAAAATCAGAAGTTATTCTAGTACAAGATCAGAAAGAGATGTAAACAGGTATTAAAGAAGACACACACATAGCCAAATTATCATGTGAAAAAATGTTCAACTTCATTAATGACTAGGGAAATGCAAATTAAAACCACAAGGAAAAATGAGTACACACTTAACAGAATGTCTAAAATTAGAAGATTGACAATTACAAATGTTGGACAGGAAGTGGACTTAGGGAAATTTTCAGAACAATCAAAACTTATTGTGTATGTACACTTTGGGGAAAATGTTTGACAATATTTACTACAATTGAACATATTTGCATCTTGTGACTTAATAATTCCACTCCTAGGTATACACCCAACTTGAGGCATGTATAAGAATGTTCATGATAGCATTATTTTTCATAGTGTAACACTAAAAACAACCCCAACATCTATCTATTGTTAAAGAAATTATGGTTTATTCATTTAATGGAGTACTATATAGTGTCTTAGCTATCTAGGGCTGTTATAACAGAAATACCACAAATGGATGGCTTTAACAGAAATTTATTCTCTCACAGTTTAGGAGCCTGGAAGTCCAAATTCAGGGCGCCAGCTCTAGGGGAAAGCTTTCTCTCTCTGTACACTCTGGGGGAAGGTCCTTGTGTCCTTCATCTGTCAACATCTGTGGGCCTGACTTCCCTTGGAGATCTCCCTGTGTTTAGGCATCAATCTTCCCCTGCATCTAGGAGGTTCTCAGCACAGAAACCCAGGTTCCAAAGAACATACTCTGCTTTCTTGGTGGTACTGAGGTCCCTCTTTCTCTTCTTGCTTCTTTCTCCTTTAATCTCTTGTAAGATAAAATGTAATGCAGGTCACACCCCAGGGAAACTCCCCTTACATCTGATCAGGGCTATGACCTGAGTAAGGATGGTGTATCCCACCCTAATCCTGCTTCATTATCATAACAAACATAACCTAATCCTCTTTAACATAACCTAATCTTGCCTCATTAACCACAAGCAGAGGTTAGGATTTATAACACAAAATGGAGGATAATCACACAACACTGGGAATTATAGCCTAGCAAAGTTGACAAATATTTTTGAGGGACACAATTCCATCCATGACAGTAGCAATATAGATAAACATACTATAAGTACACAAACAACATGGGTGAAAACTATTTTTTAAAAATAAAGCCAATCACAAAATAATATGAATTTGAAATTCAGGTGCCTCACATTTCATTCTCTTTGAAAAGGAGTTTTGGCTTTATTCTGTGGTTTGATTGAGGTTGAATACATAGTCATAACTATATTTGCACCAAGTAAGTATTTGCCCTGAGCTGTCTATCTTGAACTGAGTGTTAATTGTTTCAGTGATCCATAAAATAGGATGTGCACTGAAACATTTCATTCTAAAATTGAAATATTAAATAGATGACCAGTGTGAAAGAGTTCAAAAGGCATGAGTGGGTTCAGATTTCCATGATACCTATTCCTAATGCTTTGTCATCTCATGTTAAACCCCTTCTATGGCCTCATAGACAGTTACCTGTGGCTATAGAAAGCGAGGAGAAATAAACACCGGCCTGGTTTCCTCACTAATCTGCATAGTATGCTGCTTATGGATACACAGTGATTCTTGGGCAGAGGCCTATGGTTTGGCTGGCTGTTTACAGATCTGAAAAAGTAAAACTGAAAAATTGGTGACAGAGTATGAATATGTTGTTTCTCTCTTTGATCTCCCAGAAGGCATGTATTTGTAGGAAAAAACGTTCAAATAATAATGTGAGTGTGAAGATCATACTTTCATTCATTCCTCTGATCAATGGACCTGTGTACATGGTAGCCATGATGGCAAAGACCAAGGGCAATGCTAGACTAAGCAATGTGGATTTCCACTCACCAACTTTTATCTGGTTATTACCACTGCTGAGTGCCTATCACTGTAGAGACCAACTCCAGAATTGGCAGCATTCCATGAGCATTACAGGGTGTAGCATTATCATTAAGCTCTCTGGTAGCAGACTAGTTACACTGGACCCCTTTCATCATACAGTAATAATAAAAACTAAGAAAAAAAAAGATTATTTGACTTATGTCAGAACCAATTTATGATGGAGATTTTGGAACAAGCCCTGTCGTAAGCTGGGGACTACCTGTACCACAAATTGGGTACTTTCTCAACATTGGAATAGACACGTATTCAGGAAATAGTTTTGCATTCCTTGGCTAGAGTCCTGCAGCCTGCACCAACATTCATGGACATGTAGAATATTATATTCATCCCAATTTTACCCTATAAGAGATCTTTTTCATCTAGTCAAACCATTTTACAGTACAGTTATGGATTCATGTCTAACAAAATCACTAATCCTGGAGTTATAAGGTTTCACAGGACAATTATAAATGACTTTCTGAAGAGAGAGTTACCACACCAGGAAACAGCAATCTGAATACTCGTGGAATTATCTTGGAGGAAGGCTTCAGTACATGCCTCCTGTGGATTGGATTGTGTCCCCCAAAAAGATATGCTGAAGTCCTAACTTCCAGTACTTGTGATGGCGACCTTGCTTAGCAAAAGAATCTTTGAAAATGTTATCAGTGAACAGGATGACATACCGGAGTAAGGTGGGTCCTAATCTCATCTGTGTGTTCATCTATAAAGAGAAGAGACACAGAGAGAGGGAAGACAGGGATGTGATGATGTGGTTATGCTGAGCTACAAGCCATGGAATATCTGGGGCTACCAGAAGACAGGAGATACAAGAAAGGATCTTCCCCTAGAGACTGCAGAGAGAATATGGCCCTGCTGACACCCTGAATTTGGACTACTAGTTTCCAGAACTGTGAGACAATAAATATATGTTCTTATAGCCACCCAATTTGTGGTACAGTAGTCCCCAACTTACGACAGGGTTTTGTTCCAACAACTCCGTCCTAAGTCGGTTCTGACATAAGTTGAATAATCTTTTTTTTTTTTTTTTAATTTTTATTATTACTCTTTTATTTTTAGTGTATTCATAAATCTGACAGTGTTTTGAATAGTAAATCATAAAACTGAACATCAGTGAATAAACATCTCAGAATGATAACATCAACAAATTATGCACTGCAACATATTACTAAGGATAAAATGTACCAAAAAAAAAAAAAAAGATAATCATAAGTGCGATTTGTCATAACTGGAATATGTCCTAATACGGGGACTACCTGTACTTTGTTACAGCAGGCCCAGGATAAAAATCCAACGCCTTAAGCCAAAATGCAGAATATGGTGCTGTATTCTCCAGAGTTAGGAAATAAAGGATGAACTAGCAATGATCCTATCACTATTATCCAAATAACCTCTTAGAGAATTTTTTTTTCTTCTTGAACCATGACTTTGGGATCAGTTGATTTAGAGACACAAGCAGCCTAGAGAAATGCTTCCAACAGGCAATATAGTAATGGTTCCATTGAATCAGAAACTGAATTGACCTCCTACCACTGAGTGAAAAGGGAGACATGGGTGATATTATGCTGGCCTGACCAGGGAATCCTAATTACTAAAAGTTGAGTGTATTTCTGCTAGGAATTGTATGAGTGGAAGGATGGTGTCTGAAAACCACAGGATTCATTGGGATGCTTGGTAGTACTTCCTCGCCCAAGAATTATGTCCATTGGATAACCGAGGCAATAAAGACTGATTATCAGTGACTCAACTCCTGCCGTAATAAAGGTTTGAGTCCATTCCACTAGTAGATAACCCTGTTAGGTGAGGTGCTGGTAGAAGGTAAGGGGAAGATGGAAGGACTAGTAGAAGGAAATAATTGTGATTACCAGCTTAGGCTCACGACCATTTGCAGAAGGAAGGACGGTACAGTTATGTGTGATGTTAATTACACCACCATTTATTCTCCTGCTGTCATATAGGAATTGTATGATGGTAGCTAACATTTTAAGTTTCAGGCAGACATGTGACTGAACTGCCATCATAGCATGATGATATGTTAGCTGACAGGAATTTTTGTGTTCTATATTGCACAGCTTCTTCAACTCAAGAGAGTTCAATAGTACATATTGTGGTACAAAAGGGGTATGCTGTGCAGAAAGTCTTTCATCAATTCACCTTCACCTGTGTTCACAAATACTGACATATCTTGACTTGTTAGGGGCCTCTGATCTCTGGTCTCTGGTTGATGGTCAAAAAGGAATACTAACAAGACAATGAAGCAAAGGCGGTGAGTTAGGTTGTGCAATTATTGCTTCAGCTGCCTCCCTGAGGGTGTATCACATACTGGCTGTGTCCCTTGATCAAAAGTCACAGCTTATATAAAATGACTCTTTTTGCATAGCTTTCACCCTCTGCTCTAGTAACACCCTCGCAACTCTCTTGCTCCTTGCCCCTAAGGTCTTTGGCATTTAAGGTTTCCTACTGTTTATAGTTCCAGGATACTATCCTGTCCCCACCATCATAAATAGGCCATTTGTCAAACTCTTCCAAAATTAAACAATTTTATTGTATGTGTGTGATTCAGATATCAAAAATAAAGTGAGATATTGATGAATAATTGTACCAAAGAAAATTTGTTGAATACTAATATACACATACATAACCAACTAACGTCTCAAATATCCTTAAAAAAAAAAAAAAAAAAACTTGGAATTTTCTTCCATTGGCACAAATTATTTTTACTGGGCACCTAAAACTATTACTGTTCACTGATGGTCAGAATGGGCTAATAAAACATTATTAACTTACGAGAGAATCAGGCAACGAAGAAAAGTGTAATTTTAGGGGAAAGAAACTTAGCAACTAATGGCACTTTGCCAACCAAGAAGCAGATGTTTAACTATAACTGTCAATGAAACATGAATAGAAAAAAATAGCATCGTGTTATTGAAGTTTTAATTTAGAAGTACAAAATCTGGATGCTTATATAGACACAAATATGAGACAACAAAGGTATAGTAAAATCAGTAATGTTTTGTGTGACGTGTCTAAAGTAGAGATGATTCCTTTTTTTTTACTCAAAGGCTCTTATGACAAGAGGAATTTCAAAGTCAATGGTTTTGATGGTTCACACTATTCTTGGAAAATTTATAACAAAAGTCCTGTCAAGTCGTGAGAGCAAAGTTCACTGAAGTAGCTACATTATATTAAGATTTGGAGTAAATGTGGACTTTCAGTGAAAATAGAATCCAAGCGCAATGTTTAAGTTTGTACAGTTCAACAAAAACCACAGGTCTAGCAAAGACTTGCTTATAAAAACAGTATCTGTCACAGGTGAGTTTGCTCAATAATATGGAAAAAAAAACAGAAACAAACAAAATCTTCCTCTCTATAAGAAAAGTATCAGTTCAGAGGTCATTCTGTGCTCAATCTACAGATCACTTGATGGGAAAAACTGTATAAGCTTTCTTTCCCATTGACCACATACCACGTTTCCATTATACTTCATTGGATTGAGTAGTATACTTCCATGGGATTCTGAATAGCATGTGTGGAAAATGATTATTCCTCAAAAAACTAAATTTTATATTTGGTGTTAGTATCATGCCCATTTTCCAACAGCTTAGTTATTTATCTTATTGAAATGTAATGGACCTCACAAGTTAGAACATTTTCTTCAATTTTTTGAGCAGTTCAAAGAATAAATAATACTAAAATGAGTGTAGTGTGGAAATTTGCATACAAAGCAACACTGATATTTTATATGAAAACTTTTGAGGATGAAAAATTGAAAAATTGGCATACTTTAATGATCATTACACATTACAAACTCACAGGTATGATTGCACACTGTTGTTTCTAGCAATAACAAGTATTATACTTACAGCACGCTCCCTAACAGATGGTGGAACAGATAATACTATCCTCCTACGGCTGAACATTATACGTACATTTTTTTAACTGTAAAAGTGAATTTCTAAAAGAATACAAGCTGGCAATCCTCTCTTTATATATAAACATTTATTTGAATTTAAATTATCCTGTTCATATGGTAGTGAAAATTTTTTGCAAAACACTGTTAGCAGTTTTAGTGTTTACATAGGCGTATACTTAAAGTCTAAAGGGATTTTTCTATGCTGTTTGAAATGTAGTTAACAGTAAGGAAAAAAAACAAAAAACGTGGTATTATTTCAATCGACATGTTAAGTTTTATATCTAGGCTGCTTTTAATAAACATAAGATAGTTTAGAGAGACAATGGAGACACTCCAGTCCACCATCTTTGGATTACAAGCGTGAAAGCTGAAGCTAGGAAAACTTATGTGACACTTAGACTCCATGTGCAGGAAAATATCATAAAATGAAGTTGTATTTTAGTGTTGTTTTGTCATTGCCTAGGGTATATTCCATTTCTGGAGTCCCTGGATAGTGCAAATGGTTAACATGCTTAGTTGCTAACTGAAGGTTTGGCAGTTCAAATCCACCTAGATGTGCCTCAAAAAAAAAGCCTGGTGGTCTACTCCCCCCCCCCCAAAAAAAATCAGCGATTGAAAACCCTGTAGAGTACAGCTGTACTCTGACACACACGAGGTCACCATGAATTGCAGTCAACTCAACTGCAATTGATTTTTATTACATAGATAACAATTGTTTTGTGTGTTCCAAAAGCGATATGCCTTTAAAAGTATCATCCATAGTGCTTTAGAATCTGTACATACCTAAAAATGTTCTTTTTTTAGTTTATACTAATTTATACAAACATAAAAAGTTATTTCCAAAAGTGTGAATTAAGGGAGAGAGACTCCATTAATTATGTTATTATTCTGAGAAATTCTATCAATAAACACAATTTTACCCAATACTACTGTATAAAAGATAAATGGTAAAATACACATAAAAATAGACAAAGTTTAGTCTCCATTATTAAAATGTAAATATATTGATAGGAACTGATTATCTTTAGCCTAACTAGTTAACACTATGCAGTTCTACAGACAGAAATGAATCTATAAGCTCAAGAAAGTAAAGCAAAGCACTGGTCAGATGTGGAGTATTTGTCTATGCAATGCATATGGCTGACTCCCCTGCAACACACACAGTCACATTTCCCATGTTATTACAGTTCAGTGAATGTCATGAAAACCATGTCCTTTTAGTCGTAACTGAAAACAAATCAGTTTGTGTTTCCCATGAGTCTTCCTATAATCAGCGCTTTTGGAAATTCAGTGGAGACAATAGTGATATATGACCACCACATCACCCCTATGTAAGTTCCTCTCCTTATTATCAGAGCCCTTTTGCCGCCCTTTACTGAGATTGATTCACATTTACTTTTGGTGCATTCAGAGGAGCAAAGATGCTTTTGGCATAGTTTATAACATATACATTTGGCCCTCTGTCTCTGCAGGTTCCACATCCACAGATCCAACCAACCAAGGATAGAAAGACGCCGGGCAGGGTAAGTTCCTAATATCAAAACTTGAATTTTGCGCATACGGAGCACTCCGCTGAATCCACGCGAATGAAGTGATGTGTAAGCATTCTCCGCTGTAGCCTCCTGCCATTTCACAGATCCTCAGGCTCGCTCCAGCACTCCTTGTTAGAGCATTATTCACCTTGTATCTCCTTCGTTTACTACTCGTGTGAACCCTTTATTTCTGTGAACAAATAGCTCCTAAAAAGCAATTAAGCAGCTAAGAGCAATTCCTCAAAGGCTAAGATGGAGCAAAAAGTGCTATTTACACAGCACTTTACAACTATTTATATAGCATTTACATTGTATTAAGTATTACAAGTAATCTAGAGATGATTTAAAGTATGGTGGAGGATGTGCATAGTCATATGCAAATACTATGCCATTTTATATAATGGACTTGGGCATCTGCAAATTTTAGTATCCATGCAAGTCCTGGAATCATTCCCCCTTGCGTAGTGAGGGACAACTGTACTTTCAATAACCAGTATCCATTAAGATTAAATAGGCCAATTATGCTGTCTGGGTAACAGTTTTGTAAGTCTGACAAGGCCTGATTCTTCTCAAGTCTCCGTATGAATTCTGTCTCTTTTCTGGTTACTTTATGGATATTTAACATGAATATAGAAGTAGCGGTGTTTCAATGGTAGAATTCTTGCCTTCCAAGGGGGAGACCACAGTTAAAGCTCCAGCCAATGCACCTCATGCATAGCCACAACAGTCTGTTGGTGGAGGCTTACGCATTGCTTTGATGCTCAACAGGTTTCAGAGGTGCTTCCAAACTAAGACAGACTAAGAATAATGTGAATCTATGGCCATAACATCAAATACCCTAGGCATTATACTGAAAATGAAAGAAGGAAAAAGAATGAAAACAGACAAAATTAAATGGAATAAGTTAAAAAAAAACAACAACATTGCCATGGAGTTAATTCCAACTCATAGTGACCCTGTAGGACATAGTAAAATTGCCCCAAAGGGTTTTCCAAGGCTATAATATTTACTGAAGCAGCCTACCACGTTTTTCTCCCACAGAGTGGCTGGTGAGTTCAAACTGCAGACCTTTCAGTTAGTAGCCCAGTGCTTAACCACTGTGCCACCAGAGCGCCTTTAAAATGTAATAGTAATGGTGAAATATATATATAAAAAAAAAAAAAAGGCCTTCATCTGTAATTTTTTCCAGTGAAAGTGGCTTTAGAAGGTGGGTGTCATGGATTGAACTGTGTCCCCTCAAAATATGTGTTAACTTGGTTAGGCCATGATTCCCAGAATTGTGTGGTTGTCCTCCATTTTGTAATTTTCCAATGTGTTATAATCTCTTTCTGTGGTTAAAGAGGATTAGGGTGGGATGTAACACCCTTGCTCAGGTCACATCCCTGATCCAATGTAAAGGGAGTTTCCCCAGGGTGTGGCCTGCACCATCTTTTATCTTACAAGAGATAAAAGGGAAGGGAAGCAAGCAGAGAGGTAGGGACCTCATCCATGGAGAGAGTAGCACCAGGAGCAGAGTGTGTCCTTTGGACTCAAGAGTCCCTGAGCCTGAGAAACTCCTAGTCCAGGGAAAGACTGATGACAAGGACCTTCTTCCAGAGCTGAGAGAGAGAGAAAGCCTTCCGCTGGAGCTGGTGCCCTGAGTTTGGACTTTTACCAGACCGTGAGAAAATAAATTTCTCTTTGTTAAAACCATCCACTTGTGGTATTTCTGTTGTAGCAGTACTAGATGACCAAGACAGTGGGGGAGGAAGAAATAGAGATAACAAGTTCTGGCAAAAAGGTCAATAGATTTTTATTGTCTACTTATCATGAGTTCATTATGTTGCTATGTCAAGAGGGAAAAATATGAAAATAAATAAATACTCTTTCAGTAAGTATAAAGTTATAAAGTTTATATTTATATTTTGTTCATGTTCATAATGGTTGGACTATTTTTGTCAAAGTACTTTATAACAGGTAAGAAATATAGTTTTGCCATAAAAGCATTGGCAGAATTGAAATACTTCAAATATAGCACATAAATATAACATAGAACAAAGAATAAAACGATAGTCACATATTTTAAACTAATGGCTTCTCCTGATAATATTTCATCTTCAGAAATGGAAGCTGGACATTGCTAAAATATCAATGACTTTGTCCTTAGTTTCAGCCGATTTGTCCACCTTGCTGAGGTAGAGCCCTTAGTAAAGAAATAGCATGATTATTTTCCCATAGAGAGGTAATTTGCTGACTTTCTTCGTTTTAGTCTTAGGCTGACATACATGCCAACTATAAACAGTATCAGGAGGATCCTGTTATTTAAAAGGAGATCAAAACTGAGAAGGAGCATAGGAAGAAAGTGATGAGAAGTTGGTAATCAGTCCATCATAAAACCTCGGCCTCTGGCTAAAGCCGTAAATGATTCTAAAACCTCATATGGGATAACTTCTCCAAAAAAGGAAATGAGATACAATATTTATATATGTATCGATTTACATATTTTATATAATATTAACTGTTATTGAAACATTGTGAAATAGCATTAATTGCATACTTACCACCATCTAACCAATTTACATGTATTAAAGTCCCTAGGTGGCACAAATGGTTTGTGTGTGACTGCTGTCCTAAAGGTTGGCAGTTTTAACCCATCCAGCAGTACTGCAGGAAAAAAAAGGTCTGATGATCTACCTCCCTGAAGGTTACATCCAAGAAAACCCTCTGGAGCAGCAGTTCTCTGTGTCTCACCAGGGGTTGCCAGGAGTCAGGATAGACTAGATGACAACTAACAGCAAGTAAATTATCACAACAAATGCAGAAGACAGGAAAGTTTTCGCTTTCCAAATGAGAGAGCTAAAGTGCAGAGAGGATAAATAACTTGAGCAAAGTTACTCAGCTGAGTCTTGAACATAGTCAATCTGACTCCCAGGTACCCATCTTAACTATGGCGTTATGTTGCCTTCTCCAAAAATGTAGTAAGTTGGTTAGCAAGTACCCATTGAGAATTACATAGGACACAATGACAATATTTTTATATCAGGTAAATACTTAACAAAATACTGATCAATTTTGTATTAGTTTTATACTGTGTTAATCTTGCATACATAAAAATGATTCTATAAAGGATTGGCAGTAACTTTAATTGATTAAGAAAACACACCATATTTAAAAAGAGTATTGTAAAAACCAAAAGCCACTGCCATCAAGTCAATTCTGATTCATAGCAACCCTATAGCACAGATTAGACCTGCCCTATAGGGTATCCAAGGAGCAGCTGGTGGATTCAAACCGCTGATCCCTTCGTTAACAGCTGAGCTCTTAACCACTGTGCCACCAGGGAAATTTTATGAAACAGAAAGTTAGGGGGGAGATAAGGCTGATTAACAAACAGATCAGTTAATTGAGTATTAACATATTGCTTATTTGTATGAATTCTAAAACTATCCACAGTGGTATGATATCAGAACTTTTTGTATGTGGTCTATATTACTTTAATATTTAATGATTTTTCTGCTCCTTACACTTCGCTTCAAAGGGATGGATTTTAGATTTTTTTAAATTTTTTATTTTATCTGCATTACCATGAAAAGATTATTCTACAAATAAGTCTAATATTTCATACAATCTGTCTTAGTTGTTTGTGATCTAGTGCTGCTGTAATACAAATACCACAGGTGGGTGACTTTAGGAAACATAAATTTGTTTTCTTACAGCTTAAGTGGCTAGGAGTCTGAATTCAGGGCACCAGCTCTACGGGAAGGCTTTCTCTGTTGGCTCTGGGGGAACGTTCATTTTCCCTGGTGATCTTCATATGGCATGACATCTATCTTCTCCCATCTCTTCTTTCTTATCTGCTCCTTTTATATTTTGTAAGAAATTGACTCAAAACACATGCTACACTAATACAAAGACAGCCCATGCCCAAATGGAATTATAATCACAGGCATAGAGGCTAGGATTTACAACACATATTTTAGGGGCACACAATTCAATCTATAACATCATTTTACAAAATATTTTTGTATTTAAATATATTTATTACAGTTATCACAAAGAGGGAAACCCTGGTGGTGTAGTGGTTAAGAGCTACGGCTGCTAACCAAAATGTCGGCAGTATGAATCCATCGGGCATTCCTTGGAAACCCTATGTGGCGGTTCTACTCTCTCCTATAGTGTCACTGTGAGTCAGAATTGACCCACCAGCAACGGGTTTTTTTCTTTTTTTTAAATCACAAAGAGAACTGGTTAATACTGAGCTGATGAAATATAAACTAGTTTTTTTTTTATAATAAAATAATAATGAAAATGAAGTTTTTGTACCCTCCCTTCCAAGTAGATTACCATTGTAACAGTGACTCTTATCAGACTTTGATTTATCTCTTTAAACATTCTTGTAGCTAATGGGTAACAAAGTACTTATTACTCATGAAAGACACTAACTACCTAGTGTTGCAGAAAAAGAGAATATTACAATTTACATTTAAATTAGATTTGAAATGTTAATGAACAGATCTAGTATTCTAATTATCTCTACAAATACATTAAATTAAGGTGAGCTTTCATAGATATATCATTCCTTGAGTCTTTTTTTGAGCCTGCCCTACGAGATTGCTCGATAGCATATAACACAGAGTACATATTTTAGATCTACTGTTATAATATAAACATATACAGTCAAAACTATGATGATTATTAATAAATATAAAATGTAGTGTAATAAATATTCATAATTCACATAAAATATTTTTAAACCACAATATTATATGAAGACAGCATTGAGTTTTGACTTTTATTTATTTTTCTGATGAAAAAACAACTGGTTGAAAATATAGACAGTTTTGTTAAAAAAAAATTCCTTACAACATAGGTATTTTCTGCATACCTTAATACAGCCCTTTCTATAATGCATAAACTAGTTTATAAGTAATAAATTAGACCCAAATGAAAAATGACTTCATATGTGATGTTTTATGAGTCGATTATACTTTGCACTATCAAAGAACATGAGTTCCGTGTGAAACTTTTTATTTAACTAAATGTAGTGACCCATAGAGGAAAACACAGAAAACATTTACATAGTCCTAGAAGAGGGTAAAGGAGCCCCGGTGGTACAAATTGTTAAGCACTCCACTGCTAACTGAAAGGTCGGTGGTTTGAATCCACCTAGCAGTTCTGCAGGAGAAAGAGTTTGTTGTCTGCTTCCGTAAAGATAGTAGCCAAGAAAACCCATGGGGCAGTTCTACTATGTCACAGAGCATCACTATGAATTGAAAATAACTTGACAGCAGCCAATAACATGAAGAGGGAACTGTACTCTTTTCTCAAGTGTATGTAATTGTCTTGATAAATGTATTTGATGCAGCATCCCAAATATGAGTACATTCCCAGGTTATAAGAACCCAAGTAGTGACTGAAAAAGGAAAGCCTTAAGTAGTGAACAGAAGTAATAGGACATTCTCAAAGAAAGCAGTAGTAGGCCTAAACACTACACATTGGGCAGAGCTTCAAGGGAATTTGTGGCAGAAGCAACAGTTTAGCATACCACATTATCATAGTTATCTGCTTTACCAAAAAAAAAAAAAAAAATGCCATTGAGTCAATTCCAGCTCATGGCGACTCTATAGGGTAGGATTAAAAAACACCTGCAGTGGATTGAAGATAACAACTATAATACCATTATGGATTGAGTTCTGCCTCCCAAAAAGATATGTTGAAGTCCTAACTTCTGGTACCTGTGAATGTGACCTTGTTTGGAAATAGTCTATGAAGATATCATCAGTTAAACTAGCTTCTGGTCATAGTGGAGTAAGATGGGCCCTAAACCTATCTGAGTGGTGTGCATAAAAAAGAGGAAACAAGTCACAGAAACAGACACAGGGAAGAGATTGGAGTTATGCTGTCACCAGCCAAGGAATACCTTAGGCTATCAGAAGCTGGCAAAGACAAGGAAGGATCCTCCCCTAGAGCCTTCAGAGAGAGCAAGGCCCTGCTGGCATGAGAAATTAGAACTTCTGGCCTCCAAAACTATAAGACAATAAATTTTTCTTGTTTTAAGCTATCCACGTTTGTGTTACTTTGTTAAGAGAGTCCTGGGAAACTAACATCAATAACAAATTTGGAATCATTTGATGAGGTTGTTGAACAGTTAATTTTGAAGAACAAACAGTGAATTTGTATATTCAATCAGTGCAAAAGAAAGAACAGGAAAATAAACCGCAGTTATCAACCTGACACTGATGTCACAAAATTTCATTCTAAGCAAGAGGATACACTTTTTTCCTTATCTTCTCCATAATGCAAAACTCACACTTTAAACACATCCGCTTCAACCAAGGGAAATTCATTTCTTCATCCAGTTTATATGTCCCATTTACTATAGCATTGTTCTATTTATTAGGAAGCTAAGATATTTAAGGCTGGTAAGATCTTCTCAGGTTTGTATTAACGACACAAATGAATATAAATGGAGTGTTCTGTCCAACCCTGCCTTTACCATGAGCCTGTTGCAAAAAAAAACATTCAGAAAGCAGGGAGTTTAGGAACACACATACAGTGTTCAGCAAAAGAACGAAAGAAACAAAAGCAATAGGAATTGAAATTTCTAATCTTTAAAATAAAATTATTACTCAATTTAATATTCTATTTTAATTAACATATAAAAAGAAATGTTCACCTATGAATTTGTGCAAAAAATAGACGGATTTTACCATAATTTTGTCAAAAATTCAAAAGAAAAATAGGCATTAAGTCCTAACTTTGAAATTAGCAATTTAACCATTTTATAATTTGAAAATAATTGAATATAAAACAGAAGGAAATAAAAGTGGGAATGAAGTGACTTCCTGAATTTAAATTCAAAGACTATAATGGGAAATCTAAAATTAGATAGGGTAAACAATGTGAAATAAGCAGTTAAAAAAATTTAAAAAGGTAAAGCATAACTTAGGATCACATATTTAGTTAACGTTCAGCCAATATTTTAATCTAACATAGTATTTTTAATTGGGAAGTAATACCAATTAAAAAGATACTTTAGATAGGGCCTCACAAGATGAGCCTGGAGAATCCTATAGAGCTAGAATCTAAAGCAGTTCTCAACATACACACACACACAAACACACTCACACAATGAAGGGGCTAGGTCAAAGGGAAACCGGGGGCAACCAAAAGAGTTCCCAATGGCCAAAGCTGGAACAACTAGGGCCGCAAAGTAAATAAAGTAGAATTGGATTATATTCCAAAGAATAAAATAAATATCTGCATACTCATACCGATATAAGCAAATGATTGAATAAATGAATACGTGTAAAAAACAATCTCCCATGCAGAGAAATTTCAAGTATTTATGTAGATACTCTGTCCTACGGGAGGTGGAGAATAACTCCTCATTCGTTAAGCATAGGTTGCACACAGTGATTGCCTTCAAAAAGAGTACAGTATGAAAAAGGCATGATGAGTAGCTATAAAATAAACTTGACAAATTCTACCTCAGGTAATCAAGCTCTAACAACAACTGTGATTAGTCATGTTGGTAGAATGCACCCTTGATATGAAGTGACGAAAACGGCAACTTACCTCTGTGATGTTCCTTTCCGAAGAAAATAACTCCAAGTTTAATAATGAGGAAAACATCAGGACAAATCCAAGTTGACAGTCTTCTACAAAGTACCTGATCATTATTCTTAAAACTCTCAAGGTCATCAAAACAAGTAAAATCTGAGAAACTATCAAAGCCAAGAAAACTCTAAGAAGACATGATTACTAAACATAATATGGTATTCTGCATGGATCTGGAACAGAAATAAGACGGTAGGTAAAAACTAAGGAATATGAATAAAGTATGGACACCTGGTGGCCCAGTGGTTGAGAACTATGGCTGTTAACCAAAAGGTCAGCAATTCGAATCCACCAGCTGCTCCTTGGAAACCCTGTGGGGCAATTCTACTCTGTCCTAAAGGGTCGCTATGAGTTGGAATTTTTTTGGTATAAATGAACTTTTGTTAATAACAATGTACCAACTTTTTTTTCCTTAGTTGTGATAAATGAACCATAATAAAGTAAGTTGTAAATGATAGGGAAACTGTGGGGTATATGGAAACTCTCTGTATTATCTTAGCAATTTTTTTTATTTATTTTTTATTTTTTTTATTGTACTTACAGAACAAATATTTTCTCATGAAACAGTAGTACACATATTGTTTTATGACATTGGTTAACAACCCCACAACATATCAACCCTCTAACTTCTCAACCCTTTTTTTTTGGTGAAAATACACATAGCTAAAGATACACCATTTCAAAAATAATTTCTACATGCACAGTTCAGTGACATTGACTACGCTCTTCCAATTGTGCTGTTATTCTCACTTAAGATGAAGGCTTACAGAACAAAATAGTTTCTCATTTAACAGTTACTACAAATGTTGCCCTGTGACAATGCTTAACAATCTCACAGCACATAGACAATATCCTTACTCAACCTTGGGTTCCCTATCACCAGCTTCCTTGTCCCCTTCTGCCTTCTAGCCCTTGTCACTGGACTACTGTACCTCAGTAGTCTCATTTGGTTTTACGGGGCTGTCCACTCCCAGGCTGAACGGTGAACCTCGGAGATAACTTCACCACTGAGCTAAAAGACTGTCTTGGGGCCATACTCTCGGGGTTTCTCAAGTCTCCTTTAGGCTAGTAAATCTGGTCTTTTTTTGTGAGTTAGAATTATGTTCTACATCTTTCTCCAGCTCTGTCCAGAACCCTCTGTTGTGATCCTGGTCAGAGCAGTCAGTGGTGGTAGCCGGGCACCATCTACCTGTACCAGACTCAGTCTGGTGGAGACCTTGGTAGCTGTGGTCCATTAGTCCTTCGGACCAATGTTTTCCTTGTATCCTGCTCTCCCCATTCTCCCCTGCTCCCGAAGAGATGAGACCGGTGGAATATCTTAGATAGCTGCTCACAGGCTTTCAAGACCACAAACGCCACTCACCAAGGCAGAATCTAGAACATTGTCTTTATAAACTGTGCCACGCCAATTGAGCTAGATGTTCCCCGAGACCATGGTCCCCACATCCCTCCGCACAGCAATTCAGTCCTTCAGGGAGTTTGGATGTATCTAAGGGGCTTCCATGACCTTTCCTTGTACAGGTTGTGCTAGTTTCCCCTGTATTGTGTACTGTCTCACCCTTCACACAAGATACCACTTATCTATTGCCTATTTAGTATTTCCCACCCACCCCGCGATCCCTGGTAACCAACAAAGATCGTTACATTTTGTGTGTAAACTTTTTCATGGGTTTTTACAATAGAGTTCTCATAGAATATTTGTCCTTTTGGGATTGACTTATTTCACTCAGCATAATGTTCTCCACTTTCATCCATGTTATGAGATGTTTCACAGATTCATTGTTGTTCCTTCTCCTTGCATAGTACTCCACTGTGTGTATGCAACAGAGTTTATCCATTCATCTCTTGACGGCCGTCTAGGTTGTTTCCATCGTTTTGCTATTGTGAACAATGCTGCCATGAACATAGGTGTGCATATGTCTATTCGAGTGACGACTCTTATTTCTCTAGGATA
>NW_004444255.1:753053-754174 GCF_000243295.1 Trichechus manatus latirostris
AATAATCTGAGCTTA
The DNA here is from genome assembly GCF_000243295.1 of Trichechus manatus latirostris. Classification (NCBI taxonomy): domain Eukaryota; kingdom Metazoa; phylum Chordata; class Mammalia; order Sirenia; family Trichechidae; genus Trichechus; species Trichechus manatus. The sequence continues at coordinate 753,069 of NW_004444255.1, forward strand.
GTCTTATTGTTTCTCCTCTGTATGTGACTTCTTGTTTTTCACTAGCTGCTCTCAGGATTCTTTGTTTGTCTTTGGTTCTGGTGAGTGTGATTATGATATGCCTTGGTGAGTTTCTTTTGGGGTCTTTCCTATATGGGGTCATTGAGGTTCTTGGATTGCCAGATTTTCATCTTTCATGGTATTGGGGAAGTTTTCTGTCAGCAGTTCTTCAATGATCTTCTCTGTGTTTTCTGTTTTCTCACCCTGTTCTGGAATTCCAATCACTCGCAGACTTTTGCTTTTGATTGTATCCCACATAACTCTCAGGGTTTCTTCATTTCTCTTTGTTCTTTTTTCTGAGTTTTCCTGAAACAGAGTTGTATGCAAGTGTTTGTCTTCAATTCCACTTATCCTGTCTTCCACTGTTTCATATCTCCTTCTCAGCCCATCTACGACACCGTCCATTTCTGAAATCTTGTTGTTTATCTTTTGGATTTCTAATTGTTGTCTTTGTATAAGTTCTAGTTGTAAATTTATTTTGGCATTTTGTTCCTGTATTATTTTCCTGAATTCTTCCAATTTTTTGTCTGTATTTTCCATGAATTTGTCTATTTTTTCCTCATGTTTGTCAGCTTTTTGCCTCAGCTCTTAGAGAATTCCGAGTATTAGAGATTTGAATTCCCTATCAGGTGGTTCTAGTGCCTTTTCTTCCACTGGGAGTCATTTGGTGTTTTATTTTGGATGCCTACTGGAACCATCTTGTCCTGTTTTTGTAAATGTTTTGATATTGTCTGCTGTCTTTGGGGCATTTAGTAGTTATTTTTCTCGTTTATTGATTGTAGATTTGTTTGTTTCATCCCTGTTTTTTTTTTTTAAATTTGACTCTTTCTGGGCAGGCGGACTGTGTGTTCTTTGCTGTTTGCTCGTCTGTGGACACAATACTTTTCGCTTCCTTCTCCAATTGGCAGGGTCAGTCACTCAGATATGGTACAGCAGGGCAGGTCTAGCTGAAGAGGAGTTACTGGAATGGGTTTTTGTGGCACTTACTACAGACACCAGAACGGGTCGGTAATCAGTGCAGGGCAGGTTCCAGTAGGCCGTGCCTGTGCTGCTTGGTGGTGTGATGT